>NC_089492.1:115126021-115426021 GCF_036850765.1 Saccopteryx bilineata
GAGAAGGACAGATAGGGACAGACAGATAGGAAGGGAGAGAGATGAGAATCATCCATTTTTTCTTGCGGCACTTTAGTTGTTCATTAATTGATTTCTCATATGTGCCTTGACAGAGGGGCTACAGTAGACCGAGTAACCCCCTTGCTCGAGCCAGCGACCTTGGGTCCAAGCTGGTGAGCTTTTTGCTCAAACCAGATGTGTCCGTGCTCAAGCTGGCGACCTTGGGGTATCGAACCTGGGTCCTCCACATCCCAATACGATGTTCTATCCACTGCACCACTGCCAGGTCAGGCTCACAAAGGTTTTAAGTGAACAAAAACCTGACCAAATCACCCCACTCTCTCCAATGCATTTTGAGTTTGGAGCAAAGGTGATCATGCCATGAGATAAGAATTTTATCTTTAACTTAAAAAAACAACAACCGGGTGAGTGCTATGACTATCCAGTCTTTTTAGTTAAAATCTAGTTGTTTGGTACCTTGGCAGATCTTGAAGTTAAAGAGATTCTTTACTCATAAAATTTCAACCACGACACAGAGTAGGTGCTTAATATAAACTTATTAGCTAATTCTCTGTTTAGGCATGTGAAGTGGCAAATCAAAGTAATTATTTAAACAAAGGAGTTCAAAAAATACAAAACAATGATACCAACAAAATACCGCATTTCCCCATGGATGAGGTGCACTTTTTTCCTGAAAAATTTGGGAACTAAAAACTGAGTGCAACTTACACAGTGGCTGTAGATTTTTTTATTTGCATTTCCCACTGTTTCATATTTGTTTTTGCGCTCATTGTTGAAGACAGTGATTCGTCATCAGACACAGATGGGGACAAGCTAATAGATAGGAGTTCTGACAGTGATGAGAAGTTGTATAAATTTTTCGATAAATAAAACGAGTTCAATAACTTTATGTAATACATTTTTTCAAATTTCAGGTTCCAAAATTAAGGTGCGTCTTATACATGGGGAAACACGGTAAAACAAACTATCAATTGTTTATAATAGCATCCTATAATGGATGTTAAGACATTTTACTTGTTATATTCTTGACTTTTAATGCTACTTACTTTTATTTCCCATTAGTTTTGTCTTTCAATTTGACCAAAATATTTATAATACAATTTAAGAGATTTTCTTGTTCCAACTTAAAAATCACTTTGTACATCAGTTCATTCTTTTGTTGAAACAAAATATTCATCCGGTTTCTCATATGGTAAAGAATTACTAAATAAGATTTAAACTAACATTAAGAGTACAAAGAATTTTGGCTAAGTCAATTACAGCTCTCTTAAGTTAACTCATTAGCTCCACTTCAGGTGTAAAAGCTTTTCATCTTTTCCTGCAAAAATCGCCTAACAGTTGCGAGAAAGCCATAGTGCAGGGGTCCCCAAATGCGGCCCCCTGAGGCCATTTATCTGGCCCTCGCAGCACTTCCGGAAGGGGCACCTCTTTCATTGGTGGTCAGTGAGAGGAGCATAGTTCCCATTGAAATACTGGTCAGTTTTGTTGATTTAAATTTACTTCTTCTTTATTTTAAATATTGTATTTGTTCCCGTTTTGTTTTTTACTTTAAAATAAGATATGTGCAGTGTGCATAGGGATTTGTTCATAGTTTTTTTTTTTTATAGTCCGGCCCTCCAACGGCCTGAGGGACAGTGAACTGGCCCCCTGTGTAAAAAGTTTGGGGGCCCCTGCCATAGTGTGTCCTATCCTCAATAATATGTCCTGTCATGAAAGCATTGGCATTTCTTTTGCCTTTGGTGAAATATATTATAGTTGGCACACTGAATTAATCAATAGAAACATTCTATAGCTATTAATAATTCACTCTGGGTGATAAAAATCCTGGGAAAAATAAAGGCAAGGATTTTCCCATTTCATTAAAAAAAAAAACTTTATTTGGGTCTTTTCACATTGGGCAAATAGGATATATGGCAGAATCACTGCTTCAAAGTCTTTTAAAATTTTTCTTTTTTAAATGAGTAAGTTTGAATAACTAGATAAATAAGATAGTTGTAATGGAATGAATCTAATGTGCCCTTCCTCCAGACCTGTAATATTTTGTTTTAGTGTTATATTCAGATAAATGATTTCAGGATAGTCTTGAGAATTTGCTCTGTATGTATAGCCCTGACCTGTGTATATTATTAATATAATATATAACAGAAGAACCTGCCACATATAAAAAAAAAAGTGTTTGCATCTGTCTTTAGTAGTGGAGGCAAACGTGTGCTTTCAGGAGAGGACTGTGGGTTTGGGTGGCGGGGAATGGCTATGGGATGTTTGCTTCTGTTTAACAAAACAGAATTTCTTAGCAACCTGAAAGTAAATGCTTTATGATTTTTTTCTAATCTTTTTCATTCTTCCATTTGGAAAATTCAGAGCTTTGAAGAAAATAGTTTTCTCATTCTTTAAGTTTAGAAAATTTCTCTTTTTCTGATTTTAGAGTGAAGGTGAAAGAAACCCCCACGAACAGGAAAAAGATCTTTGGGCTAAGCCTATCTTCATCCAGTGCTTAGCTGCAAACACAATGAAAAAGAGAAATTTATAAAGATAAAGGTATAATTTCTCTATCAGCTCACTGTTACCATTGCAAAGGACCTGGTCATTAAACACGTGAAGATTGTCCCCCCAGAGCACGTCATGGGTAACTTGGAATAAAGGCAGTTACTTCTATGGTCTCAGAAGATGGGCAAGCGCTCTTTTCTTTGGAAGAGCTTCATGCTCATGCAGTAAACATTTCTAGAGATGCTTTCCCAGAGTGGAAGCCATTGCTCTCCCCTCATTTATTCTTCTGCCTGTTCTTTGTGCATGAAGGAAGAACTGACAGTGTATAAAAATAGTGGAAAGAAGATGAACAGAAATCAGCAAGAAGGGATATAATTAGAGATAGACTCAGAACATTGTCCTCTTTCCTTACAACTTCCTGTGGAGGCTGAGAAAAATATATTTCTCAGAAGCTTCATTTATAAAATGTGTGCCTCTCATTTAACCTTTCCTGGATTTTCCAGCTTTTCCAGAAATATGTTTTACATTTTTAGTTCAGTAGAAGTCTTAGTTTTTTTAATAATGAGTAGGCTTTCAAGGCCTTCACAGTAGTCCATGGTGATACATCTGGGAAGAAACTTAAGGATGACAGTGATACAACGTCTTCCAGAGATGTGCAAAGAAATTAGCTACCCTAACTCCAGATTTTGAGAACTTTCATCCATCCATTCATCCATCTATCATCTATTGACAAACACACATACACATACCTGCGTATGTGTACATAAATATGTAATTTTATAAATATATTTGTGAAAATTCGAAGAACTATTATGTATATCAAGCTTTTTAACCTCAGTGATCGTGAGGACAACAGTGGGCAGATACTGGATATTACATTTGCCTCACTCTAGGTCTGCTCCTTAGCTACCCTTTGCCACCACACTCTGTTCTTCATGGATTCCCTTGACTTCTGGTTTCCAGGTGGCTTTAGGCAATAGAAGCATGAGAAGTATAGACAGGAGGGGAGTGAGTTGAATTACTTATTCCACCCATCACTTCTTACCAGGCCACCAGTGGTCAATGGCTACAAAAATAGCATGCTGCAATACATCTAATCATTTGTTTAATAAAAACTTATTTAAGCCGACGCAGTTGTAAGTGCCGGGACACAACAGACCAAAGACATAAGATCTCTGCTCGGACAAAATTGATTTTAAGAGGATCTTTTTTGATTACTTGTGTTTTTAATCATGAAGTAGTTGACACACTTTTATGATCTATTTTTTAGTGAAAAAGACCAATTTTTTAAGAGTTGGAAAAAATGTTAAAAGCAGTCTCTGTAACTTTTAGTAGCAATTTGAATACCAAAAATTTAGTATTCATGGCAAACTGGTTGATATATCAGACAATTATTGAGTAAAAGAGAAAAAGAAAGTAAAATAAATTTTAGTTACTCTTCAGTGGATATTTGAGTTGCAAAGAGACCAACTGAATTAATTAAATATTAAGAATAGGCATATAAGTAAGAAGACCCCATTTCTTGTTATTTGTACTTGAATCTGTGCCAAGAGCACACATTAAACTAGGCTGTAAGATCAATTATAAACTGCAAATGATCTTTGTGTAACACTTTCAGGTTGTTTTGATATAAGAAATACATCCATCATTTATAGAGGGAATTATTTAGGGTATAGATTTGACAACAACTAAGACTGAATATACGTAGTGATAGAACATCTGTTCAAGTCTAGTCAAAAGATCAGTCAACTTTGTGAAGAAACCAGTCAAGCCTGTTGCTTGGTGGCATGTAGACAAAACCACCAACTGATCGACTGAGTTTTTCACTTTTGAACGGGTTGTTTGGCATCGTGTAGACCCAGCCTATGATTATACTGCCATCTGTATTCTTTCTTACATCAGGCTTATTTCAGCCACAACTTATACATGCTGTTTTGAGAAGAACTAGTCAATATTTTGGTTTGTCTTTAGCTATAAGAGCTCCGTAGACAGTCTTGCATGAACTTGGCTCTGCCTTGCTAATTCTCTGTCAGTTCTGGCAGCTATAGGAATTTAAGTTCATGGTGTAGATATTTGGATTCCCCTCAAAATAAAAATAAAATATGTAAAATAAAAATCTTAAAATAGGCTGCTTTTCTTTGACAAACATACCCAAATTCCTAGAAATGGCCAGCCATAGTCAATGTGTATATATATAACAGTATAATTTTAATGTAAAAACAATACAGAATACATAGGCTATTTTGAAGTTAACAATTACTCATGTTTTCATAGTTTTCAAACAACATGAAGCAATTGAATAAATCATCTCATTCCAAATACAACTGTACATAAATGCT
This sequence comes from Saccopteryx bilineata, assembly GCF_036850765.1. Lineage (NCBI taxonomy): Eukaryota > Metazoa > Chordata > Mammalia > Chiroptera > Emballonuridae > Saccopteryx > Saccopteryx bilineata. The sequence goes on from NC_089492.1 coordinate 115,130,869, forward strand.
TTTGAAAGCGTAAGGTACTACATGATGGTGTTTGAATTGTTCACTCAAAATGGCAAATGCATTAAAATATTACATTTTTTTTTCTCCTTAGTGCTATCACATCTTGTAACATGACAGCCATTATAGTGATCAGGTATTTCTTCTAAGGACACAGGCTTGAAAAGAGAAGGAAAGTCTGAACTTTAGAGGGCAACGAATCATCAAAGAGTTTTGTATAATGACAACATTGCCCTCTGGTTTTAACTAGTCAGAGCCATTTTGAATATATTTCTCTACAAATACTGAATCAAAAATTACCTTGTTTGTTTCTTTAATGAAAATTGGGGGATGTGATAAGTCAAAGATATGAGGAGGAAATATGTATTCTTTATTCAATAAATAAAAAGGGCAGATTCAGGTTCTGTGGGCCCTGAAATTTATATAATTTGGGGAACCCACTTTTTAAAAATATATCAAATTATAAATAAAAATTCCTTATAAAAGTGCATTTTATTTCAATGAGCGGAATTTAATTTAATTAAGGGTTTTTAAAATGAGAGGAAAACAATTTGTTGTAAAGAATATGACAAGATATATCTTATGCTGTAAGGTATAAAAATAATGTCAAATTGTGTTGTACACCTGAAACTAATATTAGTAATAAAATGTTGTATACCAACAGTAGTTATATAAAAATATAAAGTAAAATAAAATTCCTCTGTATTTTTAACCTGTAAGCTAATTAGAAAATGATAGATACTCCTAAAGAAAAAAAACAAAGTGAGGGGGCTTTCCTTTTCAGATATCAAAAATTATTATAAAATTATATAAATCGAAGTAGGTGATATTGCCATAGGGATAAACAAATAGATTAGTGGAACAGTATAAAAAACTTACATATATAAGAAACCCACATAAATAAGGCCCATAATTGCAAGCAAAGTTCATTTATAACAGAAATGGCATTGAAACTAGCAGGGAAAAAACAGACTTTAATTCTGGCTGTAAAAACACTTATCCAATAAGTGTGCTATGTAAAATTTAGAAGATAATATATAAGAAAAAATCTGACCCAGAGTTGTTCAATAAATATTTGTTGAATGATTAATATTAGTCTGTAATTCTTTTATGATGTTTTTTTTTAATTTGTTATATTTTAACTGCCTATTTTTTCCCGGTGGCATAATTTTATTTAACTTCTGAAAGCATGTAATAATTACTGAAAAGCTTTAATCCTGAAAATGAGTGAGCATGGCTATCGTCCCTGAGATTTTGAATAGTGTGTACCTGGTTTTATTATAATTAAAAATACAAAAAAAAGCCACTGTCTAATAACTTAGCATGCCCAAAGTAACAATAATTAGCTTATAAATCTGGAGCATAGTCTTAAAAAGTTAAGTGGCTAAAGGGTGCTGATTTTTTAAGTGTATACTCTGGTATGTGGAAATTGGTTATCATTACCCTACCTAGATGTGCTAAGTCCTTTAATCAGTGAGAAATCAAAGGCCTGCTTGCCTTTGGTCATTGACAGCCCCCTGAGTGATGCTCCATGAGGGTATTCCTGGTGTGCCCACATTCTACAGAAACACAAAAACAATTCCAGTTGTAGAAAATGGGAAGAACAGAGCACAGTATATATCCACTGAACTCCAGTACTATCTATAACTACTTGAATAATTGACCCCACTTATTTTTCCTTTTAGTCAGAATTAGCTGGATAAATGCCTTAGTTTTTCATTTTATTTAATCTGTGTAGACAGAGCCAAAGAACTCCCTTTCCACCCAACACCAGCTCTTCTGCCGTGCAAACCATGCTAATGCTGTTGATTGGCACAACACAGCACCTTAAACCATTTGACTCCAGTGAGTTAGTCTAGCAAGAATGTCTGAAAGCAGAGCAACTCCTCTGTTTAAATGCTGCTTGCCTTGTTTTCTTCACTAGTGCTGTCTCGTGAAGCAGTGTATTATTACAGATAATCTGCAATGACTAAAAGACAAAGCATTCCATATTCAAAATATACACACATTTGCCAAGTTTACTGAACCTGTGATTTTTCAAAATAAAAGATACAAATATTTATTTGAAAAATGATATCATTAAGAAGGGTTTACTGCAGAGCAGCAACTACACATGGTGTATAAACCAAATCATAACACAAATGAACAGGTTTTGCCGACAGACACCTATTGTCAATAAGATTAGTTGAACTCAAAATAGTGCCAGGAAACCTCTTTCATGCTTCAACAGAACATAATTTGTTTGAAGTAATGATGACTAGTTATGTATAATTATCTGATTATCCAGAAGAAGAAAAAAAAAAAAACTCGCCCAAACAACTTTGGTGTGCTGCATTATAAGGTTTCATTTAGTCTCTGAATTATTTAATGTTTATGTGGTTCTGAGACAAACGGCACGATTCAAAACCAATTAAAAGATTTGCCCGATCACCCATAACTTGTAAATTGGCACAACATGGTAGGATACTTATTAAGTTGGGAATTTTTTTGAAGAGTAGTCGAGGCTTCAAAAATAATGAAATTTCTCAGAAGGGGAATAGTTTATAAATCATCAGTCAATGAAAATGATTCATGAAATTATATCAGTTTAAATATAAAACAGCATAATTCTTATCTCTTGCGTAGGTAGACTTTTAAAATGTATGAGAAAGTGAATTGCTTATACTATGTAAATGAAAATAATCATTCAGTGTCTAGCACAGCCTTGCAAATCAGGAAAAATATTTAGATTTATATACAAAGAATTTTTGTTTATTCTTATTCTTCTGGTTTACTTGGAAACACAATGAGTTAAACTGATATCATTTTCTATTCAACTGGCATCAATTAGTTTTGCTTCTTAAAATAATTCATTTTTTTTGCCTGAGCAGGTGGTAGTGCAGTGGATAGAGCGTTGGACTGGGATGTGAAGGACCCAGGTTCGAGACCCCGAGGTTGCCAGCTTGAGTGCGGGCTCATCTGGTTTGAACAAAAAGCTCACCAGCTTGGACCCAAGGTCACTGGCTCGAGCAAGGGGTTACTCAGTCTGCTGAAGGCCCACAGTCAAGGAACATATGAGAAAGCACAATTAAAGTGTCGCAATGAAAAACTGATGATTGGTGCTTCTCGTCTCTCACCGTTCCTGTCTGTCTGTCCCTATCTATCCCTCTCTCTTACTGTCTCTCTGTCCCTGTAAAAAAAAAAAATTATTTTTGAATACTTGCCCAATGATTAAAAAGCTAAAATTTTTCTTTCCAGGTGAGGTCCTAGCTCCTTATGGGAGGTAATAGAGTCTTGTTAATTATCAGGGGAAAAAAAGATAATTATAACAGTTAAACTATTTCTCTAAATCATCTCCTTGCATTTACATTGTTATTAGTTGATAGTTTATTATTATTATGAATGCTTTGGCCACAAGTAATATAAAATATTAATAATATTTGTTAGAGAAAGAAAGGCTTATTTTTCTTAAGTTATAAGGAATTTAGAGATAGGCAGGCAGCTGATGACAATTGAGTCCATGACTCAACCATGTTAGGGCTAATATCAACTGAACTGGTCTTTTCCTCATGAGGCCACATGACCTCCACATCGCTTGGCATTGAGTTTATGTCAGGCTAAGAATGGAGGAGACCAAAATATCAGCATTGTCCATTGCTTTATCAGAAAAGCCTTCCCCAAACCCACACCTGCAGCAGCAGGATTTCTTGATCAGTCTGAAATATGTCACATGACCACCCTAGCAAGGATGACTGGTATAATGAATACTTTATAGTGGAGATGGACAAGGGACAAAATGACTAAGTGACCTAAATCACAATGTTGTTTATATTGACATTAATATTTGAATTATAGGAGAATGAGTCAGTTGATTACAAATCTGAAAAGTTGGAGTAATATTTCCCTGTCTACTTAGAATTGTGTGAAGATTTTATTAGATGATGTATATGAAACTCCTCTATAAGTTATAAAGATTAAACATAGTTTAATTGTCAATGTGTGTTGGGCAGATAAAATGTATTATGCTCACTTTGTTAAAAATGGCGCTGCCCACGTGAGGCCGTTGCCCAGGTGATATTAATGTGTGTCTCTCTGGGCAGGCAGAATCCTTGTAGCCTGGGGCTTGGTTTTGGGATTAAGCCTTTCCCACCCTTTTTGATGTGGGGTGGTACAATCCAATCATGCCTCAGAGAAGTGACTTTGTATTAGAGACTTCCCTATTTTGTATATTGGATTAAAGGTTGTGAAGCTACACTATAAAATGGGGGCAGAACGAGAGCTTGCGCTCTTGGTTCCTGGGATGATTAGCATGAGAGAGCAGAGGGAGCAGAGCAGAGAGCAGAAAGAGGCCATGTGACCAGGAGAAGCAGCCAAGATGGTGGAGTGCTGAGTGAGATGCCAGTTTGTGCAGTTTGTATCTGGGAGAAGGAAGGAGATGGGGAACAGAGGTGAATAAGTCTGGTGAGCTAGAAACCTTTGACTCTAGGAAACTCGGATAAGTCAGTAGCTTTGTGAGCACTGAATGTGAGTGGGTTTTGGAGCCCAGTGTGTGCTTTTACTTGCCCGCCGGGTGCAAGCTAGAATTAAAGATGACAGCCCATCAGTTCTTGGCTCCGTTGTTTCTTTACCAACTGTCCGAATCCAATGAGAACCTGCATGGACCAGGCTGCTGTGATAGTGGCTTCTGGCTTTACAATGTGGATGTGGGAGCACAAGTTCAAAGGTACTAAGCCATCACTCCTTCATGTAGGTCACCACAATTTAGCCTCTCTGTTTCTAGAAATCCATCCCCAGACCTGGAAACAGAATCATACTCCAGTTCCTAAAGTAGAAAAGTCTGAAGATATTCACAATAAGAGCAGAGGAAAAAGGCAAAGGAAAGAAAAGCAGTTAGAAAATAAGGCGTTATAAAGAAGTAAAGGTTAAGGTGATTTTATGTAATTTATAATAAGCATCCTAGAATAGAAACTCTATAAAAGGAACATAGAATTCCACAATGTAAAATTTAAAAAATCTTCCTAAAATTAAGGGGAAAACTGATTAAGTACATATAAAGAAACTATGTTCCAGGAGAAAAAGGATAAAAATTTAGCCAGAATAAAATATTAAACTTTTAGTGATTTTTAAAATATCTTTTAAAAGATTACTGTTATCTAGGCAGATAAAGCAAGTAAACTGTCACATAGAAAGATCATGTTAACCTCAGACTTCTCAAGGCAACATTTAGCTACAGAAGACTCTAGAACAGAGGCCAAGAACCTTTTTGGCTGAGAGAGCCATGAACACCACATATTTTAAAATGTAATTCTGTGAGAGCCATACAATATGTTTAACACTAAATACATGTAAATGTGTGCATTTTATGTAAGACCAACACTTTTAAAGTACAATAAGTCTCTGAATTCTTTTTAATAATGTTGTTATGCTGTTGCTAACCAATGATGAATAAAGTACTTCTTACCATTAATGCGACTTCTGGTGCTGCATGGTTTTGCTGATGGCTTTGTAGTCTGGTTGATACGTGGTGAGGTTAAGTTTCATGCAGGTGTTGAGACATCCATCCATTTAACGTGATCGTAGGTTGGTCTTAATGTTCTTTAGATGTGAGAAAGACTGCTCACATGCATACGTAGAGCCAAACATTATCAGTACCGCAGTACTGACATATTGCAGTGTCTGTTATGTGATGGGAAGTGCGTTCCAAATTTTGACAATCAGCTGGTCCGCAGGTTGAAGTTTTTTTATTTCTCCCCACTTGTGTTTGCTCGCCAACTCTGCTTGCTGTCGTGCAAGTCTTTCCAAATCTTCATTCAGTGACTTGAACTTATTCACCCACATGTCTGAGGCCTTCAGGTCAGCAGTTTGTAGCTCAGAATCTCTGACGGAGTTACCAGAGATGTAACTCAGGTCGGCGCTGTTCACTACACACTTGTGTGGATGGGTGATGAATTTAAAAAGATGAGTGCGCTAATGAAATTCTCCAAAGCATTCTTTGAATGACTTCAGGAGATTAAATGTGAAGCCTGCTAGCTGCTGGAGATCAAGATGTTGAGCAGGGTCACTTGCTGTGCATGCATCTTTAAACTCTCCCAGTTTTTTTTTTTTTTTTTTTTTAATAAATTTTTATTAATGGTAATGGGATGACATTAATAAATCAGGGTACATATATTCAAAGAAAACATGTCTAGGTTATTTTGTCATCAAATTATGTTGCAAACCCCTCGCCCAAAATCAGATTGTCCTCCGTCACCCTCTATCTAGTTCTCTGTGCCCCTCCCCCCTCCCCCTAACTCTCCCTCCCTCCCTCCTATGTCCTCCCTCCCCCCCCCACCCTTGGTAACCACCACACTCTTGTCCATGTCTCTTAGTCTCATTTTTATGTTCCACCAGCAATATACAAATTTAATGCAATTCCCATCAAAATCCCTATGAGATTTTTTAAAGAAATGGAACAAAAAATCATCAGATTTATATGGAACTATAAAAAACCCCAAATAGCCAAAACAATCCTAAGGAAAAAGAATGAAGCTGGGGGCATTACAATACCTGACTTTAAACTATATTATAGGGCCACGATAATTAAAACAGCATGGTATTGGCAAAAAAATAGACACTCAGACCAATGGAACAGAATAGAAAGCCCAGAAATAAAACCACATATATATGGTCAAATAATCTTTGATAAAGGGGCCAACAACACACAATGGAGAAAAGAAAGCCTCTTCAACAAATGGTGTTGGGAAAACTGGAAAGCCACATGCAAAAGAATGAAACTCGACTACAGCCAGTTTTTCAAAGTGTAGTAAACGACCCGTTTCAATGTTGGTGAAGAAGAGTTCCAGCTTGTTTTCAAATGCAAACACTGCTTGTTGAAGGAATAAGACTATTTTCAACACCTTGCATTTTTACATTGAGCTGGTTCAGATGTTCAGTCATGTCCACGAGATAGTAGAACATCAGGAGCCACTCAGTGTTAGCTAACTCAGGATGCTCAATGTTTTTCATTTCAAGAAAAGTCCGGATTTCGCTCAGACAAGCCACGAAATGGCTGAGCACCTTCCCTCTTGACAATCAACACACATTGCTGTGCAGAAGCAGACCAGGATAATTATTCCCAACTTCATCCAGCAGTGTTTTAAACTGGCGGTCATTTAAAGCTCAGGCAACAATAAAGTTGACTACCCGAATGACCAGCGACATCACCTCACCAAGCTGCTTGCCACACATCTGAGCACAATATGCCTCCTGATGTAGGATGCAGTGAAAACTTAGGATGGGTCTCTTTTTGTGTTCACAAAGAAGCACTACGAATCCTCTGTTTTTCCCCACCATGCATGGAGTACCATTAGTAAACACCGAAATAAGTTTATCCATCGGTAGATTTTTTTCTTTAGCGAATTCAGTGAATGACTTGAATAAATCCTCCCCTCTTGTTGTCTCTTTCATAGGCAAAACAGCAAGACTTTTCTCACATAGTGTGTCACCAACAGCATACCTTGCAATCACGCTGAACTGGGATAAATGGCTTTGTCTGTTGACTCATCCAAAGCGAGAGAGAAGAATAGTGCTGCATTTATGTCCTTCACTTGTTTTGCCTCAATTTGATTTGCCATCATGATGGTACAATCGTGAACAGTTCTTGCTGACAGAGACATGTCCTTTATTCATTTGATTATCTTGTCTTTATCTGAAAAGTCATCAAAAAGTTCATTGGCAACATCAAGCATGAATGTTTTGGCATACTCCCCATCTGTGAATGGCTTTCCGTTCCTCACAATTGCTAAAGCACCAGCAAAGCTAGCCTAATTCCAGTCACCTTGTTGGGTCCAAACACAGAGTTGCTGCTGACTAGCTTGCACTCTGCACATTAGCTCTTGACATGCTTTCTTCCTGCTGTCCCCCGCTGGATATTTCAATGCAAATGTAGTATGGCGTGTGTCGAAGTGCTGCGTTATATTTGACCTTTTCATCGATGCAATTTTATCATTGCATATTAGACACACTGCAGAACCTGCTCTCTCCACAAAGGTGAATTCTTCTGTCCATTCCTGCTGAAAAGTATGATACTCCTTATCTTTTTTTCTTTTAGCCATCTTCTTCGTCAAAAGGGTTTCTGCAATTAGCTAGCTGACTACTTGATTAGAAGGAGGGAAGTTTACTTCCTGACCTCACAATGACCCGTGTACACTATGCATTATCCAATAAAAATTTGGTGTTGTCCCAGAGGACAGCTGTGATTGGCTCTAGCCACCTGCAACCATGAACATGAATGGTAGGAAGTGAACAGATTGTAATACATGAGAATGTTTTATATTTTTAACATTATTATTTTTTTTGTTAAAGATTTGTCTGTGAGCCAGATGCAGCCATCAAAAGAGCCACATTGGGCTCACGAGCCATAGGTTCCAGACCCCTGCTCTAGAAAGATGTCTATGAAGTCCTAATGTTAAGAAAGTGTGACCCAAGGTGTTCATTTTCTATGTATAAAAACCCAAACCAGATATTCTTAAGCCCCCAAGGACTTGGGATGTAAAACATCTGTGAGCCCATCTTGAAATAAAGAAGTATTTCATATTCTTGAATATAAATATAAGAAAACAAAAAGAAGAATTAAAAGAAATAACTCAAGAATGAGGAATGATTGATAGTGACTGTTGACTGTATTTAAATATAAGCCTCAGATAACCAATTGTGGAAATTCAATTTTGAGGACTGAGTTTAGTGTTCTATACCTTGATGATGCAAAAGCAATATCATAAAAAGAAAACACCAAGAGACAGACAAAAGAGGGTGAAGTTTTTGTTGTTGTTGTTGTTTTCTTTTAGTATATTTCTAAAAGAAATTCAAACCTTTCTAAATGTGAAACTGTGTCAAAACAACTACAAACATCAGGTATTTTATAACATTTAAATTTTTAAATTTAGAATTACATATTTTTTAAAAAGTAACATTACATAAAAAGGATCTATTAGTTCAGTATTTCTATACTACTCACAAAAATTAAGGGATATTTTATCACTTCATATTCATTTTGAAATATCCCCAAATTTTTGTGAGCAGTTATTATATACATGATAGATGCCCTCCCAAAGATGTTCACATCCTTATCCCCAGACCCTGTACATATCTTGCAAAGAGGAAATTAGTGTTACAGAAGGAATTAAGGTTGCTGTTAATGAGTTGACCTTAAATTAGAGAGATTATCCTGGACTATCTGGTCAAACCCAATATAGTCACAAAGGTCCTTAAAAATGGAAGAGAGAGGCAGAAGGTCAGAGTGATACAATCTGAGAAGGACTCAGCTAGTCCTTGTTGGCTTTAAAGATGAAGTGAGAAGGCCACAAGCAAAAGAAGGTAGAAAAGGCATGAAACAGATTCTTCTCTGAAGGCTCCAGGAAGGTGGCTGACACCATCGGTTTAGCCCTGAGACACTCCTACAACACTGTCAGATCACAAAGTGTTGCTTTATGCAGTTAAGTTTGTGGTAATTTGTTACAGCAGCAAGAGAAAACTAACATGTTCTTCAGTCTGTTTATATGCAAACAGATTTATATAAATGTTCAGTGAAAGTTAAGGATGTATCTAAAAAGGAAGATAAGTAGTTTATCTTCGGGAATAGTGTTGGGGAGGATGGGTAGCTCCTCTTTCTTTAACACCTATTTTTCATTCTTACTTAAGAAATGGAATCCACGGGGAGTAAGAGTTGGCATTAACTCTCCAGTACCAGTTATTTCATGTTTTGGAAATCCATTTAATATCCCTATACTAATGGGGGGGGGGGAATAGATGTGACAAAGAATTTATCCTGTTCTGGCTGGGGAAGGGGAAGATAGTAACATTTATCTAAAGCTAAAATATTTAATCCATAGCACTTATACCAAAGAAAGGAAGACACTAAATCGGTTGACTTTTATGCATTCTGTAATCTGCTGGACAAGTACTTGATGAAAATTCCAAAGTGAGACTTCCCTTTTCTCTTGATGCCAGAAACATGTTGTACATTCTCTCCTTCCCCCAATTTCCACTCTTTCCTTTTCTCTGGTTTAAACATTTTAATTGTAAGATATTATATTGCTCATATTGTTGAGATTAAGGGGAAACTGAGTATAGGATATTTATTTTTGTGAATAGATTTATTTTTGTGATATTAGTTTTGAAAAGAGTTAAAAGTAATATTATTATTATTATTATATTATTATTATTATATAATAAGTGCTTACAGAACTGTTTTCCCTCATGAACTTGTATCTCAGTTTTCTTCACTTTGGTTCTTCTGGCTTGATGTCTCTATTAACTGATTGCCCAGTCCAGGCTATGACAGGCCTAACCTTTATGAGTGAATAAAATATAAAAAAATTTGTATGTTCCTTCAGCAAATAAGTATTCAAAGGAAGGTCTTTCTACTGTCCTTGGGTATTTTAATGGGTAGTTTGACTTGACATCACAGTTTTCAGAGTCTAAGAGAATAAACTAACTTGGACAAAAAACATATATATAGGGTTAGGAAAAAATATAATGTGTAGGAGCCAAAGGGCTTGATTTTCTTGGCTGGTGAAATATATTTTACACAATTCCAGAGCTGAAGTAAAGACAAATGAATATCCCCATGGTGTAATCACCAGGTTGAAAAATCAGGTGACTTCACTCTTCAAATTCCCTTTTAGCACAGTAAGTTTTCATGTTTTTTTTATATCTTGGTTGGTGGATGAGTCAATGTTTAAATGGTCATTTATCATTTACCATATAAAAGAAAAGCTATTACCTGAAACTCATTTTTACAGTTGCAGGCAAAGAGAAATAATAATTTTCAAGGACCTAAAGCTGTTTCTTGAAGAATGTCATCATTTTATCCTTATTTTACTTACTATTTACTTATATATGAGCCAGCTTTTGAGGACTGCACCCTGTCAGTTCTTGCTGTAAACAATTTTTACCAATTCCCTGCTGCAGCAAGTGGGGAGAGGAAATTTGACTTTCCAGAAATCAAAGTTATCTTTTAGGCAGACTCAAAGAACCAGACCAAAGTTACCAAGCCAGCCATATGCAGTCATGGGTCCCACCGTGAGCTGAGTTGTAATAATTCTAGGTGGCTAAGTGGCCACTAAATTGTCTCAACAAGGAGCCATTGCATTATTCTCAGAGAGGTCCTGGTTTTTTCAAAAATTATCATTTCACATATATGGACGAGTTTTGTAGGCATTTGCTGTCTTCTTTAGTAATAAAATGAAATAATCTATTGGAATATAGAAAGGGATAATGATATATAAAGAAGTTCAATGGTGGTCTTCATGAAAAATTGATGAATGACTTCATGAAAAGTCTTTAGGAAAGATATCTTGGTGATTTAGAAACAGTAGAAACGCTCTAGTATCACCTAGACCTGGCTGCATGCCCTCCCTCTGATGTTTAATAACTGTGTGGATGCAAGCAATTTACTGAACCTCTTCTAGCCATATTTTTTAAAGGTCATAAACACAAGAAATACTACTATCTATATCAGAGAGTAGTTGTGAATGTGAAATTAAACATATATAAAAGGCTTGCTAACCTGGCTGATGTGCTGTAGGAACTCAATAAATGTTAATTCACTCCTGGTTAATCACTCTCAGATCAGAGAATTCTCTGTGACTGGGTCAGAGCAACCTGCCCTACTATTGATATCCTGAAAATACAATCCCAGGCTAAGCATAATTCAAACCTACACTGAACCAGATAGAATATGTATAATGGGCCTTGTTTTTGTCCCAAATTCTCATCTATTCTTTCTTCTCCTATGACCACCTGTTGGGTGCCAACTATGTGTCAGCTACCATACTGGACCCTTATATACTTCATCTTTACTAGTCATTGTAACTGAAATGAGGTAGCAGTTGTGATTCCAAGTTACCTCAAAAGGGACTGAATTTCTGGGAAATTAACTAACTCAAAGTTTCACAGCTAACAGATGATAATTCTGTCTCTATATCCTGTCCTACTTCACCATCCCATCTCCCTCTCTGTTTCATGATATCAGAAATGTTTCTGAGGCGTGGTTTCTATAAATCAGCCCAGGTGTGCGCCCTGACAAAATGGTCAACACATTCACAAAAAGTAGAGCTTTAGCAGCCCGTTGCAGTCAGTGGATACTGGCAACACAAATAATTTTGTGCTTCCTTTGGCTTGCTGGTTGATAGCACTGCTCTGCATGCCAGAGGTACAGCGGTGCAATATGCCAGGCAGGGAGGAGAACCCTCACCCCTTATCAGATGACCCACAGGGAGATGGTGGGGGACAGCTGGAACTGGGCACAAAGGCTAAGCTGAAAGCAACTGAAAGTGCAGGGTGGAGAATGTGGGCTTATTTCTCAGTGGGTCCCTGCCCCTGTCTTGCATCTGTACTCATATGCACTTTACTACCTTCTTTCTTAAGGTTCTAAAAAACATGATGGGAAAGACCAAGCTGCTGAATGCATATCATCTATGACAGCTTCTGTCCAGAATCCTGATCTACTCTCCTTCCTGATCTGCAGAGCTGGTGCAGAGACCCCCAGGACCCTTGCATTGCTTTCCTTTGAAGTCTAGAAACGAGTAAGGTCTGAGCAGCCTTCTCATTTTCCCAAGACCTTTCTCTACCCCCACAACATCCCCCCAAGTCCAGTTTTCATCCAAGGATCCAAGGAGAGAGGCAGTAAGGAGAGGAGAGAGATGTACTTACACATCTTTATGCTTCATTTTCCCCTCCAAAAGCTGAGGTCCGAGGCTCCCATAGTTTCATTGTGAATCCATAATAGACCTTCCCTTTGGATACAGTAGGCATTTAATGGCCACTGAAGGCCTTTTTATTATAAAACACAGAAAAGAAAAAGTAGTTGAACCTCTAGAATCAATTGGTTGGGAAAATAAAAAAATGAGAAAAAGTTAAGATGAAGTTGTACATTTAATAAGGAAATATGTGCACATTTGAAAATGAGAGATAGTGGTGCATCGACTTGGGAGGCTCAGCACCAGACAATTCTTAGTGTGTTCAGTGGGACACGCAGGCCCACTGAAGTTATCTGTGGCATTTCCACAAGGGAGAGAGAGCCTCAGCACAGGTTGATAGTCCCGGCTTTCAGCGACGCAGAGCTACGGAGAATGGTGATGACGTATGGAAAATGACATGTTGAGGAAACCGACTGACAAATCACTGTTTCCATAAGGGACTGACCACAGGCAGATGGATGATTACATCATTCTAAGTGTGAGGCTTTGGGGTCTAGGTGGTTGCAATAGAAACAGTCGGTAAGTATAAAGAATATATACATCTGGTTTTTTATTGTTTTATGCTACTTATATGTTGGGAACAAATGAGAGCGTCCACATTTTCAAGTCTTGGTGATTGGGAGGTTGATGGTAGTAAACCGTTGACTTGGGGACATGATAAAGTCAGCCTTAGCTATCTTGAAATAGTGGTGGTTTATTTGTCGAGTGGGAGGGGACGCTCAGCAGGCAGAAACAGGTGACTGAAGTTCAAAAGGGAGGGCATGACTATAGAGAAAGGTTACAAAGTCATTTCTGTAGGAAAAGTAATTAAAAGCCTAAGAGACCAAAACTGCTCTAAAAGATAGAATACCGAGCTGGAGCAGCTGAAGATGGATCTGGAGTCTACCGGGGTCAGCCAGCTTCTGTAAAGGGCCAGAGAGTAAATGTTTTAAGTGTTGTGGGCCAAAGGTCTCTATTGCAACCACTTAACTCATTCATTGTAGAGCAAAAGCAGCCACAGATAACGTGTAAATGAATTAGCCTGGCTGTGTCCCAGTGCAAAATTATTACAAAAAACAAGTGACTGGCTAGATTTGGCTGTCCTCTGATCTAGAAACTAAGTTCTGTGAGGGCAAGGACCATGTCTGCGTGGCTCACTACTGTATCACAGCGCCCCGCTTACGGCAGGTTCTTCACAGTCATTTGATGAACGCTGAGTTGGAATGATTGTGAATCTACATTTAGCTCTGAGGAACAAAGAAAACCCAGAGCAGTCTTAGTGCTATAAGAACAATCAGGATTGTACTGCAGAGTCAAAATCAAGAAAAGTGTATCAAACAGAAAAGCCTAGCAACAATGATGATTCTGCTAGATTGTGAAGAAGAAGGAGTTGTAACTTTTTGGGGGGGCAATTAGTAACCAGTTAGATATTGAGGTACATAAAATAAGAAAAGTCAGATACAAGAATGGTATCAAAAAAGGATGTATCCCCACAAAATAACCTTGTGGCGTCAAGACAGAAGTTAACTTTGTGAAGGAGTTTGAACGGTTTAATTTCAATCATTACTGCCTTTAATATTTTAAAAATTTTAGTGAAAAAGATAGGATATTAATTATAATCCAAAATGTGTTGATTAGACTCTTAAAATTCTAACATGGATGATTTTGAGAACTATTTGAAGGAGAATCAAACTTGTTCTTTTTGACATGCTGTAGATAAAATAACCAGCTTGACTAATTTTGTAAAAGTAGCTGTGTTGATATTTGTCAAGCATTTCTGAGCTATTTTTCTCCCTAAATTTATGAGCTTAACTTTAGTGAATTTCCAACTTCACTTTGTGAAGTCAATATTAAACAGACGACCTAAATATTTTCTTTTTATTATTAGTTTCCAACATTTCCTTATTCCTTCCAGATTATGCCACACTGAGCTATAGGAATTTCTCCGCGATTACTTCATGGAGAATTTTCTTCTTTAAACACTCTTATCCCAAAGTAAATTGATGGATTTCTAATGAATAAATTCCAGAAGGAAAACATCAGCATTTTTATACTTCAAAGTTTTTAATTCCCTCACTCTCAACTGTAGCCACCTGTCATTCTGAGTTCACACAGTCATTTCCAACAATGGAAAATTATTATTATTTTTTATGCAATGTCGATCACCCCGGTGTCATTTGATACTGAGTGCGGTTAGTTTGTTATGCCTATACAGGTGGGAGAAAAAGCAACACTGTAAACATGTCTGATCATGTCACTGAGGCTTGCCTTGGGATAATTGTAGTGTGATGATGGAGCAAGCAGAAAAGAGGGAAATGGAAATTGAGGAAAAGGGTCTCAGCCTGAATTTTCCAAATTGGCTATTTATCTGGTTAATTCTTCATCTTTCCTCATCACCATGTCTGAATTGAGAAAATCTTCCTAATGATAATAAACTATGTCAAGAACAGATGGCTGATTTGATGTGATGAAAATAGCTGTGTCAATTGAGGGTATTTTTTTCCTTGCCCGTTTTGCTTTTCATCACTCTGGGGTTGGCGGTTCATGTGTTGTTTTTTTTTTTTCTTTTATAGAATTTACTCTCAGCCCAATATAATGAGGGGGGTGCTTCTCCCCAAAAGCAGTTTGGACTTTTTTCTCAGAAAGGAAGCATGGAAGAGTGGCTTTTTTAAAAAAGCAATTATCACCTTTCCTACCTTTTCAATCCTTTAGTTAAGTTACTTGTGGAAGGATCAGTGTACAACAAATGTTTAGTGTCAGGAATTTTGCAGTTTCATAGGCCTTGACAGCTTGGCATGAAAAGCGGTGGCATTATGTCAATTGTAAATGAGTATGCTATTTACATACTAATTAAACTTTGCACTAGTGGGGTGAAAGAATGTCATCTGGAGCACCCCAGTTATTCTGTTTATATCGTTGCTGTCTACTTAAACAGTCCATTGTTTGGCATGTCACAGCTTCATCCCCTAAATGTCATTTTGTAACCTTGCATGACTTTAAAAATATTACCCCACGGTTTGGCAAGTCAGACAGAATTAGTATCTCTAAAAGAGAAGGGAGTTCCCAGATTCACCTTGCTCCTCAACAGCACTGAGCTTGCTGTGGACGATGCAGATGACGGTGATGATAGTACCAGCTTTTATCAATTGCTTTCTCTAGGCCATGCCTAAGGCATTTTGCTTATCAATTTTTATATCATAATTCACTGAATCTTCAAAGTAAAGTGGGAATGGTTATTACACCCTTTTTACACATAAGGAAACTGGGGTCGCACGGTCTGTAAGTGAGGACATCAGGACTCCCATAACTGTGCTGTTATCCACCATAATATACTGTGTCCTGCTCTGCTGTGTCACTGATCCACAAAGGGTCCCTCTGCTGTCAGGTGTGGCCAGAGATACAGAAAACATAACAAGAGCAGGAATTTTATTTATCAACTCAGTCTATTTACTTGAGGAAGAAAGTGATAAACAATAAAGGGCAAATGCGTATTACCCAGTATATTTTTTCTTATGACATCAGAAAGCTATCACTAATACAGGCTCCCATTGCATACATATTTCACACTGCCTTTCAGGTGCATTTGATCCTATCTTATACCAGGACAGGCTGCCCCGGGCTCCCGGTGATGCCATTACACAGAATTCCACGTGTGTTCCAGGCACCTGATTCAGGAATACGGATAGTGTCTCTTTATCTAGTGAAAAGTGATTAATAGCCTATTGAGCTATTTTATTCTCCTGCTTCACATCTGCAGAAAGTGGTTTATTGGATTTGGTTAAAGATGGTTTTTTTTTTTCTCTCTCGCTGAATAAGGAGCAGAATCAACCTTATAACGTAACCTGTGTGGGAGTTGGCTTAACAAGATTAGCAGCGGTCAAGAGCAAAATCAGAACTTTTCCTGGCTGGATCTGGTGGGATGAGCTCACCACCCATGTGGATGTTCGTATCCCCAGGCCGAGCATGCAGAGCAGGCCTCCCTTCGCACTGTCAACACAGTGCCGGTCTATACTTTTTTCTTTTCTAAAAATGACAAACACAAAGCCTTGGTAGTTGATATTGAAATAACTTGCCAAGAAAGGGTTGAACATATGATCATAGCTTTTTCCTCACTATTTTCAACAATCTTCAAGGTTGAAATAATTCCATAATAGAGTTAAAAATCCAAGGGAAGAAAAGAAAGAAAATATACCTTCACTCTTCATCATTACCACTACCACACCACCTTCCATGAAACGTGACACAGTTTTGCTCCATAACCTTGCCAAAGGAAAAAAAAAATCTAAATTTTGAGCTGATAACTCAAATGGTTCCAGAGATATCAACTTGTGAAAAGTCATAATTTTGTATTGTGCTGAAAAGCCACCTTACAACACAGAAACTACCATCACTCTTTAATATCCAGCAGAGCCCCCCGTGGTGCTTTGTCAGTCACTAGCAACATCCAAGTCTTCCTGTAAAAGTAATTCACACTTTTTCCACAACACTGTTGCTTTAATTACCACTGAACTCTACTGATGCTCAGACAGGCCTGGCAGGACCAAGGGAGGGTCAGAGCCACAAAAGAAGCAAATAGCTTTTTTTCCTCCTTACTTTATTATTAACAAGCCATCTTTGATGGAAATGTTTCTAGTTCTGAGGCCTGGACTTAACTCTGAGTTCCCTTGGTATATTCATTATCAAAAAAGACTCACAGATGCCATTGAGGGGGCGGGGGGATGGGAGCAGAGAGAGAGAAAAAAAAATACTTTACCTATAATCCTAATTAGAAATTAGAAATTTGGGCAAAGAACAGACTTAGCTGTTCAAAACTGGCATACAGTGATTGCATTTCTTATACATATAGCTTTCCCTTGCCATAAATGAACATAGATTTTATATAGTACTGTTTTGCTGGATGAATGTTAATTTGCCTACTTGTTTGCTATGGATTTTGGGGGGGATTAATTAACACAATAAATTATGTACCAAAGGAAACCATAGAAATGCCCAAATCTACCAGTGCATAAGAGTAATACAAAGAGCCCTTGATTAATAAGTAATATGACAGCAATATGTTAGATAGAAGATCTTATGTGTATAAGGTACCTTTCATTCCAAATCACAAAATATTTCTCTAATGAAGCTATTCGTGTGAAACCAGCTCTCACAGTCTCTACCACATAGACTATATGAGTGTCTACCAGTAATATCTTACACACTTGAAGAAAGAAATAAATAGGTTTGAGACCATAGGTAAATGACTTAAAGGACACTAAGTTTTCTCCTGACTTTAAAATTCCATGTTTCAATCACATTTTAAAGTTATGTTCTGAGTTGTCTTTGCATCACCAAGTAATCATGCCAGTAGTGTTTATCACTTATTATTTACTGATTTGTGATCTGATTTGTCACCACTGCACAGAGCTGGAAAGAGTGGTGCTGTGATAAAATCATAAATGCAGGTGAGATTAATCATCAGGCCCTACTGCAGACCAATGGATGCATATTCCAATGCATATTCCAAGTCCTCTATGATTTGGCCCAAACTGTTTATTATGGATATCTTTGCTTCCATCTGTGTAAAACCTATAGGTCAATGGTTCCAAAATCTGATTGCTCATCAAAATTTCTATGTGTGTGTGTGTGGGGGAGCATTTAATAAATTAGAACATCTTGGAAGTGGGGTATAGAGCCTGTCGCTGTAACAGCGTTCTTGGAGTTTCAGATAATGTGCTAGGTTTGGACAATTCTTTGGATCAAACTTTTCTGCTTATTATTTTCAACATCTGCTTCCTAGCATCTTCTGTAGAAATCTTACTGACCTTGCAAGTCGTCGTCCTGGCAGCACATGCCATGCAGGTCTACTGATTCTTTAGCTGGTAGTCGTCTCTGCCTTCTCAAATCCCGGGCTGTACCACACACCTTCCGCAAGTCTTCAGCCTTCTACTACAAGTTGCATTATCCATATTTTTTCTCTATCTTTTCTCATATATTTATCATATTAAAATATAACTATTTCAACTAAGGTGTAGGTTATAACATTCTTCTTTGAATCTACATTGCATAAAAAGATGCATTCAAACTGTCTGTGGAATGAACGAATGCCTGAATTTCATTTTATGTAGCACATACGGCTGCAAGCGAAGTCGAAACCATGGACTCCCGTTCATATATTCATTTACATGACGTAAACACTGTGTAGCAGACTGATTTTTTTCCAAGGTGGCTGAACCAATTATATTTCAACCCATATGCTTCCCTTAAAATGTTGACAAATATGTTGAGAATTCCCCCACTGAGAGGTGAAGTTTCTGTTCTATCTGACTAGCTCACCTTAAACCTGGGCATATCCTTATAATTGCTTCGACTAAAAATAATGTGACTTCTGGAACTGGGTCACAAAAAGGTGACACAGTTTCTTCTTGGATTTCCGTCTCAGGAGACAGACCTCGAGAGCCCAGAACAGACATGTAAGGAGTCTGGCTGTCCTGGAGGCTTCCTTCTGGAGCTACCACACAAAGGGACTGTCGTGGAAATAAGGGAAGCCCAGTGCTTTCCGTCACTAGCAGTTTTGTTGGAACCTCAAACATCATGGAGTAGAGAGAAGCCATCCTCACTCTGCCCTAATTTCTGATCTGCAGAATCCATGAGGATGACATATGGCCATTTTATGCCCCTGCATTTTGGGATGATATGCCACTCAGAATTAGTAATTGGAAACCCTTATTTTAGTCACTGGAGACCCAAAATGAGCAAGATAAACTAAATCTCTGCTCTTATGAAGCAGTATTTTTTGTTCTTTGTGTGTGTGTGTGTGTGTGTGTGTGTGTATTTTTTTTTATTTTCCTGAAGTTAGAAGCAGGGAGGCAGTCAGATAGACTCCCTCATGCGCCCTACCGGGATCCACCCAGCATGCCCCAGGGGGCGATGCTCCACCCATCTGGGGCATTGCTCTGCTGCAATCTGAGCCATTCTAGCGCCTGAGGTGGAGGCCATGGAGCCATCCTCAGTGCCCAGGCCAACTTTGCTCCAATGGAGCCTTGGCTGCGAGAGGGGAAGAGAGAGACAGAGAGGAAGGAGAGGGGGAGGGGTGGAGAAGCAGATGATGCTTCTCCTGTGTGCCCTGGCTGGGTGTCAAACCCTGGACTACCACATGCTGGGCCGACACTCTACTGCTGAGCCAACCAGCCAGGGCTAAAGTAGTATTTTTCTATAAAACAAAACAAAACAAATGCACAATAGAAATCTTTCATCTTGTTATTTTAAAATAAAACCAACTTATTGAGGCATACTTGCCATACCACAAACTGCATATATTTAAAGTATAAATTTTGATACATTTTGACACATAAATATACCTATAAAACCATCACCATAGTTGAGATAATGAACATACCCATCCATCACCCCCAAAGTTTCCTTGTATCCCTTTGTAATCTTTCTTTCCTATGCTTAAGTAAACACTGATTTACTTTCTGTCACTTTAGATTCATTTGTATTTTCTAGAATTTTATACAAATTGAAATCACATAGCATATTCTTCTTTTTGTCTAATTTATTTTACTCAGTATAATTATTTTGAGATTTATCTATTTGTTGCAAATATCAATAATTAGTCTTTTTCATTACTGAGTACTATTCCATTGTAGAGCCATACCATAGTTTATTTACCTCTTGTGTGATTTCTAGATGTTAGCTAGATAACAGTGGCTATAAACATGTACAAGTCTTTGCTTAGACATTGATTTTTATTTTTACTGAGTAAATACCTCTGAGTATATGGTTTCCACTTTACATAGTAGCCTGAGAACTCTCTCAAGGGAGTAAAATGGGGCAATCTTAGGGCTCATCTCTTTGATTCCCATCTCTCAGATATCACTCACTTTAGTTCCTTTTGATCCAATGTCTTGAAAAATGTGTGTGTGTGTGTATACACACATATATACTACATACAGTACACATATATACATAAATATAGTATACACACATATAGTATATATATTTATAAATTTTGCTGTATTTTTACTTGTTTTAGATGCAAAGTATCACCCTTGTTAGTCTATCTTGGTACAATCTCCTTTAAATTTCCTCCAAGTTAAGGACTTAGAGGCAGAAGAGCAATCACCTCCTCTTTATAACTCTACAAAATTTGCTTTACAGATGCATTTGGGCATTTGTGTCATGATGTAGAGGCCTCTGGAATCTGTCATAATGTCTGGTTTTGACTCAGGTTTCTGCAACTTATATATTAGCTCTGTGACTTTGTACAGTTACTTAGCTTCTTCAAGCCTCAACTTTCACATCTTTATAATAATAATAATATTAATAATAAAAAATCAGGAGCAATTATAATAATAATAAATATTATAATTAAATTAAATAAAAATATAATAAAATATAATAATAATAATAAATATAGGAAGGGTTACCAGTTTTTTTGTGGATAGGTTTTAGGCTATATTCAGAAAATGTGCTGGAGAGGTTGACCGAAACCACATTGGGACAGGCATTTTAGGTTAAATGAAGAAATTTGACCCACTGTGATTTCTTAGGATTCCTGGGGTAGATATGGAAGCTTCCCATATTCTTCAGATGGAACATAATTAGCCATCTTAAAACACCTCAGCTTAACATCTACATGGCAATGACATGTTGCCAAGGAGAGCTTTGGGACATCATTGCCAAAGCATGCTTGCCGTCACATCAGTGATAGGTTCTAAATAAATTAGCTATGACAAACATGGCATTATGCTTTGGGTAAAGTGAGACTGTTACATTCTTAATTCTCATTTTCCCCCAAACTAGACAAACTGTTTCATAAGACCTTTTTTTTAGTGCTAATGTTTCAAAATGAAATTCCTACGAATTTGGGATACTAATGATTTAGCCCCATACCAAGTTGGAATTTCTCCAGTATGCTTGTGCTCCTTCTGAAAAGGAAGAAGGCAAGCTGCCAATCAAAAGACTAGTTACAGGTTGCAGGCAGAGACCAGATTGATGATAATTGCTGGCATAGTGCCCTGCACAGTGTCCTGAGCAGCAACATGTTCAGAAAATGCTACTAGGTCCAGTCAGGTCTTCCATATTCCAACTAAGAGGCCTCCCTTGAAGACGTGACATTTGCTCAACCTGGAGCAGGAAGGAAGGCGGTAGCATGGACAGTCTCCAATTAACCAGAAGATTTTCATCTACTTTGCAGAACTAATCGAAGAGTTGTGCTTCCCCTGCGTTCGTGTGAATTGCACCCTAGCTGGAGGTTAACGGACTAAACAATAGCAGCAGCAATTAAGTGGATGTAAATGAATGTGATAGGCTAATTCTCACAAGGAGAACATCAATGTGTCAGTGTCAATGCACTGGTATCTGGAATAAAGGAGGAATTAATTGGATGAGGAAGGGAATATGCAGCAATTTTGCGAGGATGTATGTGCTTCAACCTGACTATTTGATAAATTCTTTGGATGTAGGCAGGATAAGTAATGACAACAGTTCTCTTCTACAATATATATCCTCTTGTGGGAGGGTAAGAAAGAAAACATCACACTTTCCCATAAATATATTCAAGGTATTATGCCTCATGGTGTACCTCACTATGAAGCCGACTGTTGGATATGGAATTGAGTCAAGACACAAATCTACTTACAATAAGGAGGAGGACAGTTTCATGACCTAGGAAACTGAGAATTCTAAAGAGGACAAACTTCCCTGGACTTTTTCATATTCGTGAGTGGGGACAGATCAACAAAATAAGCAGGCTGTGGGAGTTTATTGCTGCAGGCTTTCGCACAGTCTAGGAAGACAGAAATTGTGGAGCAACAGGACAACTAGAGGTTCTGCTTACATTCAGCATTTTGATCCTTTTGGGAAAATTCCACATGTGTGGAATGGGGTGGGGGGCTTTGAGGGACTGTGAAATCTGTAAGAGTTTCTGGGCATTCTTTCCGACTAAAGCATCTGCAAACATTATGTGAGCTGTTTGAAAGAATGAGATTGTAGGAATGCAACGACGATGGCCTGACACCCTGCTCCTTGCTCCTCCGTATCCCAAAGCACCGCTGGAATGCACAGGGTGAGAGAAGATTCTGTGTCCAACCTGGCAGGGGGGAGAGTCACCACCTACCTTTCCACACAGATGCTCAGAGAACATCCTGGGAATATCAGCCCCTGGTCATAGAGGGACATATCATAAAGAGTCCTATTACTATCATAATGCACAGCCTGTCAAAAATCAAAGGATGGGGGAGGAGAGTAGACCAGATGTGTAAATGAAGGACAATAACAATACACTGTATGGGATAAAAAACCTTGTTTTGAAGAATAGTTTCTCGAAGGACAATTGAAGCATTAGAGGAAACAAATGGACATTGGTCAAGATTAGTAGGTTAATAGATGAAGAGAATGAATAAAAATATCTTGAAAGGAAAGGTGGATACTTACATTTATAGTCTTTTTTAGAGTATGTTCAGAAGATTTTTGAAAAGCATAGTCAGAGAAAGCCAGGTTTTGAGAGTAGATGAGGCCCAAGGAAGACTCAGATTATTTATCATTATACAGATATGTTGTATAAACACTGAGACTGAGCTAAAGCTACGCATTAGTGCTTTTCCACCCTCTTCATCCCTCCCATGGCACACATAAACTAGTTACTAAAATTATTTTGGTGTGGCACACCAAAAAAAAAATATTTTTTTTAAATCTGACAAAAAAATAGATATAATTTTGATGCATTCACACTGGATGGCTATTGTATTGGCTGTTGTCATTTTTTTATTTGACAAGCAAAAAGAAGTCAGTGCCCCTGACTAAATAGCCAGGTGCTGCAAGTTTTAAAAATGCCTGTGGCACAGCGTTTGAAAATCGCTACAATACATGAATGAAGTGACTATATAGCTTTGGCTTTTCATCTTTCTGCTACATTTTTAAATTGTTTAATATAAGTCCTCCTTTCTGCCAAGATCAAACCTATTGCTTTATCTACTTTTATAAATAAGTTTTATAGATAAAAATTTGAACTTGAATGATTCAATTTTAAGGAATAAATCCAAATCTAAGTTTAGTTAAATGAGTTGCATAGCTGATTTATATTGCCCCGTCCTTCTGTGGACAAAGCCACAAAGAAGGTGAAAGCAATATGAATGACATCTTATTGAGCAGGTTTAAATAGAAATATTACAAATCAGCAATTTCTTTTCAATAAAATAAGAGCTGAAACGATGAGTAGCCTAAGTTGGACTCTCATCCTTCAGTGATTTAAATAAAATCAGACTTTTTGGAGACACAAAATCTTTGAGGCTATAATGCATTTGATTTGTAGGTTTACCTAAAAGCTAATGTTACACCCAAATATGGGTTGGCAGGAGGGAAGAAAAGAGAATGAAAAGTAAAAATTTCAAGCATTTTAAAAAATTATTTGCCAATAAGTTTAACACATCCATATACTGTAAAACACTAGAACCATTCTGATGGGCAGAAAAAGTAAAAACAATGCAGTGTGGGTAATAGGGCTCTGTAAAACAAGCAGCATGCATTGAAAAGGAAGGAAAGATAGTGGCATCAATATGACTCCATTGAGATAAATTACTGGTTTCACCTCTAAGTGGAAGGCAGTGCCTTAGACATACCTGTATGGTGCAAGAAATGTAGAATTTGAAGAAATATTATTACATTTTGCTATTATTTACATAAACATATTATCACAGAAAAAGTACATTTTCTCTGCACAAATTAGGTAAAAATCTATGTGTATTATTGCTAAACGTGAGGTAGGAGGCAAGCTGGAACTAGAAAACTTTATGTCTTCCTCTTTTCTAAGTCTAGGAAATATCAGCTTAAGTGGTCAACTTGTAACCATGTTCCTGATGAAATTATTACAAAGACAAAGAGAAGATTTAGAATAATTTTTGTTTTCTGATTCCTGATAAACAAAAAATTATAGTATCTATGGTACAGCATAATGACTATAATAAAAATAAGGTATTGAATACTGGAGATACACTGTGAGAGTAGATTTCAGGTACACTCATCACACATACAGACTGATAGCTAAGTGAGTAGAAGCTATACTAATTAACTTGACTATAGTCACTATTTCACTATATATATGCATAATCAAATCATCATGTTTTTTAACCTTAAATATCATATATGCATTTTATTAAACAAAAACAAATAAAGAAGAAACACAGTCTTTCTTTGTTTTAATATACTTTCCTTAATTTCTGAAATTTAGTAACATCTCTACGGAGTCAGCAGGAACCAGAAAGGAAGTTAAAGGTATCTATCCTAATTTTATTGGAGGAGAAGAGGTGGTATGCTTACCAGAATTCATACAGTTATCATGGATGGAAAAACATAGATTGAAGTCGGGTTTCATAACATCTGATTATTCAAAAAGGTGTGGACACTCCTAGCTTTTGGCAAAAACAAAACAAAACCTCTTATGTGGTGGATCCCACTTGTATGAATGGCTTCCATTGTGTCAAGAATTACTCCAGATACTTGATGGGCAGAGTCCTGTTTCATAATCAGAACAAGTCAATAATTTTTTATATTACTATTGAAATATGTTCAATATTATTGAACTATTATTGACATTTTATTCCAATAATATTCACTTATTTAAATATTATCTAATTATTGAAATAATATTTCAATAATTGAATATTATTTCAACATTATTGAAATATTACACATTCGATATTATTTATAAATAAGCAGACAGTTCCTTAGAGAGGGGGACGTGACAGTAAAAGCTTTCCCAGCCAGTGAACAGCTAGGCCAGGGTTCCAATAGGTGAGTTGCCCTGTCCAGGGTACGGTGACATCCTCAGTGGTGCTGTGTATACATATTGGGACAGAGCTCTTCATTGAGTAATACTATTATCAGGAAATTTTTGCTAATTTTAAGATCCATCATTCATAAATGGCTTATCCACAGAGTTCTTGCTATTTGAAGTATTTTAGGTATTAGAATAATTTTTATCACGACTGAAGATGAACCTTAATATATTGCCTTTTTGGGCTCAACTTCCAATTCCTATGTTAACACAAAAATATGAAAAAAAAGAAGAAAAGAAGAAAAGAGAGAAAGAAAGAAAGGAAGAAACAAAGAAAGAAGAGAAAGCGAGCAAGGAGAGCCTCGGGTAAAATCTGTGGTCATTAGAAATGTTTTTTTAAAAGACTATTTCTAGATATGAAAGGACATGACATTCTCCCAACGATGGTGTGTGATATGTACAATGTATTTATTATATTTAAGGGAGATAAACCAGAGTTGACAGCAGTGTGCAGCCATCGGTGCCAAACACTAATCTATGCAATCTTTGATCATTGATTAGGCAAATTATTAAAGGTAAAATGATTAAAATGAAGAGGCTGGCCATTCTGAAAGCCATTCATTTCACATGGGTCTGTGCCGTGTGTGACATAAGGTATTTCTTTCCTTGGAGAATAATGCGCTTGCCATTTTGTTGTAGCTTTGAATTATTTTACCCCAAGTTCCATGCATCTCCTGTTGGGTGAATGGTAGTATACTCTCTTTATTTAGAGTCTAAAATGGTATCAGAATTAAGTTATTTGGAGTTCAAATTCCCAGGCATGGACCAGTCATGCTAGCCAGTGGACAGGTAGTCAGTATGTATGCAGTAGGTATTCAGCATTCCTAGTCTATTAGCTTGGCACGAGACACACGGCCTCTTCTAGGACGCAAAACACTCTCAGATTCCCAGGATTCGGGATTAACTGTTATGTACCAATTACTGACTTCTCTGTGAAGTTAGTGAGAAATGACAAGTTGCTTTTTTTGCCTCAGTATATAGAAACTGCCATGCACAATTTCCCAATTGTTTTTACCCTGAGATTAACTTCTGGCATATGGATCATATTTCAATATATAAGTAGACTTACATAGGTTTGATATGAAGCAAACATTTGCTGTATATCCTGTGTACATAGCAATACACACATACTCATTCAGGTTGGCATAGACAGAATTGAGTATATACAACATTCCATCCAGGTCCATAAATTCTGTTGAAGTGAACTAAACTGAAGATAGAAGATTTTGGATCAACAACATACTTCTAAGAAACACAAGTGACTTTTTAGTAGTCTGGTATGAAATGAAAAATGCAGTCACAGTATGATAAGATAGTAGAGCAAGAGACAGTAAATATAATCATCCTGCCCCTCCCCCACCCTACCTGGCTCCCCGCATACCCCACCATGATCTTTATAGTAGCTTTGTCCTAACAATCTGACCTTATTGAGCTGAACTATGCCCAGTCCTGACAGCCACATAAAACTCACAAATAAACAAGGAACTGGTGTAGTCTTTTCAGATTTAGAATCATGTTCAAGCTTATGAATCAGATTTTTCTATGTGTGGACATGACAACTATAGAAAACTGTAATTTAGGGCATATTCTCTTTATCCTTTTATGTAGAATTTCACTTTAATGTGATGCAAATGACAGTAAGAAATACATTCAGTGAATGTTAAAGCCTTCCCATTAAAAATTCTGTATGCATTTTACATTCTAATTCATGTACAGTCAAAAACCCTGATAAAATCACAGTGCTGATTTGACTGCTGCACTTATCGTATTAATGAGGATACTTTATGCCTTTTGAAAATTGGGATATGGTCCATTATGTGATTGTAAATGATGTGATTGTATCACATAAATTTGTTATTCATTCCCACCCCTCCCTCCAGTCAGCTTGGTATATAAGAAGATTCATTGGTAAGCTAGCATGGAGGCTGGAAAACCGAGCTGCAAATTAGACTCTTCTTCTTTTGTCTTTATTTCCATTTATAGAAAGGAATATAATACACATGTGAGTAAATATGTGAATATCTATTATGTGATCTTTTTCTTTCTCTTCTTCTTTTTTAAATTTCTCTCAAAACCAGCGATAAAAGGTCATGAAGAAAGTTAAAACTAAAGAAAGAAGCAGGTGGGCCTGAGGCTCCCCAGGGTTAGTAGTGTCCCCACAGCACAGCAATTCCCTGCACTTCCTCACCAATCCTGACTGCCTACTGGGTGGCATCCTTCCCTTCTCCCCTGAGATTAACTTCTGGCATATGGATCATATTTCAATATATAAGTAGAATTATTGTTGGCCAAGGTTTGAGAATGATTGTTGGCCAAGGTTTCCTGATTTTGAGTTGCATTTGCATTCCTAAAAATACCTGCTTCTCTTTCTATTTATTTTTCTCCCTTGCCTGCCTAATTAGTCATCATTTGCTCCCAGAAGCACCCAGTGGGAGTGATCTATAAACACAGCTGCAGGAGTCCTGTGGCTCCTTTCTGACCTTGTGCCTTCTGCTTCTGAATCCGCAGCATAGATGTCTAGCTTGGTAAAGGTCAAGGAACTATTTATTTCTCCTCCTGTTCAGCACTAGGGACGTGAACACCTCTCCTGACACCAAAATCTCCAAAGTATCCCCAGAGCAAGTTAGAGCACCAACAGAAGTGGCTTCAGAACTCTCACCCTAGAGCAAAGGAGGGGGCCACTGCCCCTCGGCTGAGTAGCTCTCATCGCTTGGAAGGGCTACACACTTAACTGCCTCTTTAATAATAGCCATAGTCTTATCTGATGGTGAAAAGCAGAGAGAAGCTCACAAGAGAGGTGCTTTCTGTCCACCCAAGCCACAGCAGTTGTCAATTGCTGCCTGTACTTCCGAGTTTCTTAAAGATTGTCTTTGGTTTGGAATTCCTGAGCACTTGTAGGCTAGATTATTTTTTCCTTTAAAAAATTATCTTACATTGCCTGGAATGTAGAGGATGTGATAGTATCTTTCACTATGGAATACACGTTGGAATGAAGTTTTTAGAAGTTGGAAATATAAATGCCCACGCTCGTGACACCCACCTGGCAATCTCCCATTTCTGACTCTTGTTCTTGCTCACCTGGGAGCCTGACCTGTAGGCTTTGTCAAGCTCTGCGCTTTCCCAGAGCTCAGTTGGGGATGACATATTTTTGTTTGTTTTTAGGTCACTCTGTCCTAATATAACATAAAAAATATGTAGTATCCTGTGTCCCCTCGCTTTACCCTCATCCAAAAAGAAGGAGAGATGCCATACAGAATGCTTTGCATAGGAGAATACAAAAATTATTGTAAATTTTATTTTTAAATTGTTGATGAGGAAAAGTAAATTGCTTGACTAAGATATTCCAGAAGATCACAGGGGATTATCGTGATGGGAGGTGGGTTCTTTTTCTTTCTTCCTCTCTCTTTCTTTCTTTCTTTCTTTCTTTCTTTCTCTCTCTCTCTCTCTCTCTTTCTCTCTCTCTTTCTTTCTCTATCTTTCTTTCTTTCTCTCTCTTTCTTTCTTTCTCTCTCTTTCTTTCTTTTTTCTTCCTTTCTTTTCCTCCCCCTCCTTCCCTCCCTCTCTCCTTTCCTCCCCCCTCCCCCCCTCCCTCCCTCCCTCCCTCCCTTCCTTCTTCCTTTCTTCCTTTTTTCCTTTCTTACCTTATTTCAGATTCAAGGCCAATACAAACTTTATACAGTCTTCTGGACAAAGCTCGCTACATCTTAATCCTTGCAAGTCCTCTCTGTTCTGTTTACTCTCTCCTTTTTAATCAGTTCCACAGAGCTGTCCCTGCTCAGTACTGCTCTACACATTGCACTTTCATGCTTCTGTTCCTGAGTGGCCTTTTCTATATTTCTGCTTTATCTCACATTCAATTACTCACAGCTTGGTCCATAAAATAGGATGCCATCCATGCCTACATTTAGGGAACAACACATAATATCATCATGCTTCATACCTTTTACTTTAGAAGGAAGCTCATTTGAAAAATCTTAGCTCTGCCTTTAAGAAAGAATCATTTTCCTTCTTTCATCTGGGCTGAAATTTGTCTCTTACTCCCTTTGTTAATAAATAAATAAATAAATAAATAACCTTATTTACATCTTCTCAGATCCCATTAGTTAACTCAACTGTCTAATTATTGTAGTTTCAAGAAAGACCAAGTCATTTTCTTGCTTTCAATCATTGTTGGTATATTTGACGGGTTCCGAATGCCACATTCACAAGGCTTCTTACCTTCTTCGGAAAGTTTTTTTCTATTTCACTCTGAGGGGAAGCATCACATATGTGATGCGTTTCCCTCCTGTGCATAGGTGGCCCAACAATCCCCCTATAAAAGAGCAGAGAGGAAGTTGTTAATATTGCCCATCACCTTATCTCTCCCTGAGGATGGAAGCAGCCCAGTACACTTGATTCTTTATGAACTTGCCCTGATTTTTCTTCCCTTTTGTCTTTTCTATTGTGTTAATAGTTCCTTAGAACACATTTTCTTACCTAAGATGGAACTCTCCTGTTCTCTCTTGACAATGCTGAGTAAATCAGGGTGTGGAATATTACCCATGCAACTGCTCTCTGAGAGGTACTGCTGGCTGAAGCCACACTGCTCGCATGCTATTCCATACCCAACTGTGGATAATAACAGAATTGATTTTACCCGAGGAAAGACAAAGGAACCTCAGGGCTGCCTTCTGCATTATTTTGTTCTCAGGTTATTCTGCTCTGAATGGTAAGATCTCTCACTAGAATACAGGTACTGGGTCATATTTAGCTTCCTTTATGGCAAGTCCCCTGTGGGATAACTTCTGGCATTGTGTGCTGTGAGGTGTCCTGCGCCCGTGAGCCCACGTGCCTATGTGTGCATGGGAGGGGGGCAAATTATAACATGGGTAACTCTGTGTTCTCAAGTCCCCATGAATACCTTCTGCTTTTTCTAAATTAGTCTATTAAGAACATATATTTTAAACTGGAAGCTAACACTTGGCTTTAAAGCCCTGATTGGGTAGCACAGTTGGTTAGAACACTGTCCCAATACACCAAGATTATGGGTTCAATCCTCAGGCAGGGCACGTACAGGAATCAACCAATGAATGCATAAATGAGTAGAACAACAAATCAGTGTTGTTCTCTCTCTAGAATCAGTAAATAAATTTTTAAAATCAACACTTTTAAAAATTGGCTTTTAGATCCACTGACAGGTGTGTCTGAAGAAGACTATTGTTGAATAAATTGTAATATGGCTATGAATAAGTCAACCTACATAAATTATAAGAGCAATACTGATAATAGTCATTAAAAATCGAGTGCTGAGTATACATCCCAATGCATCTTCCAGCTGCTTCATGCTTATTAATTAACTAAATCCTTACAACAACTCCATTAGGTATGTGTTATCATTATCCTTATTTTACAGATACAGGAACTGAGGCATAGAGAAAGGCTGTGTTACTTGTTCGAGGTGGCAAGTGACAGATCCAAGATTCAAACTAGGTGACATTGGCTCCTTAGGCTTGGCTTTGGAATACTGCACTTTCTATCTCACTGAGAGAAAATCTACAACCTCTCGTATAGGGAGCATTATGTCAGCAAGACTTTTACAATAAGGAGATTTTGATGAAATAATGTGAAATTGAAATGATTTCTTTACTTTTTTTCTTTTATTTTTAGATGAGAGGAAGGGAGGTAGTGAGGCAGACTCCCGCTGGTGCCCCATCCGGGATCCACCGGACAACCGCCATCTGGGACCAATGCTCCAGTAATGAACTATTTTTAGCCCCTGAGGCTGATGCTTTTGGAATAACCTAGCTATCTTCAATGCCTGGGGCCACACTCAAATCAATCAACCCATTGGCTGCGAGAGGGGAAGAGGAAGAGGTGGGGGAGGAGGAGATCAGATGGTTGCCTCTCATGTGTGCCCTGACCAGAAATCAAACCCATGATGTACATTGGCCAGACTGATGTTCTATCCACTGAGCCACCACCCAGGGCTGGGATAATTTCATTCCTAATACCTTAACTGTGATTCTTTTAACTATATTATCCCTTAATGTTAAAACAACTTAAATTATCTAGAATAATCTAGAAAAGTAAGGAAAGTAAAATACACACACACACACACACACACACACACACACACGATTGTTGCCTTTAAAAATAACCTCATGCGTCAGCCTGGCGTGCGGAAGTCCTGGGTTCGATTCCCGGCCAGGGCACACAGGAGAGGCACCCATCTGTTTCTCCACTCCTCCCCCTCTCCTTCCTCTCTGTCTCTCTCTTCCTCTCCCGCAGCCGGGACTCCATTGGAGCAAAGGATGGCCCGGGTGCTGGGGATGGCTCCTTGGTCTCTGCCCCGGGCGCTAGAATGGCTCTGGTCGCGACACAGCGATGCCCCGGAGGGGCAGAGCATCGCCCCCTTTGGGCGCATGCGGGAGTCTGTCTGACTGCCTCCCCATTTCCAGCTTCAGAAAAATCCAAAAAAAAAAAAATCTCAAATTGGAACTTGTTTTATGATTCTTTACATTATTACTTTTAATTTACTTCCCTGTCCAACTCTTTACTTTCTGTTGATGCTCCCTGGTGCTTTTATGAAAGTGAGAAGATAACACACCTATTGAGGGTGTTGAGAATGTGCAGAGAGTACATCAACTGGAAATCTCAGTTTTTGCCTGTGCTTAAAATGTGTGCTGTGAGACACATTTTCTGAGGGTAATCTTCACTATCAGGTGTTTGTAAAGAATGATAGTGAATGTTAAAGGGTTTGTGCTCACGCCAACTTTCTGAGCATGTTAACTTTGCACATGCTGATTTGTTAGCACACTGGCCCCGACTGCCACAGATGTGCTTCCAAGTCCTACATACGCACAAAGAATGTATTAGATGTCCTGGAACTTTGAAAGTTCAAGAAATATTGGATTTTATGTCTTATATATTAGTACTACTTGCTGAAGATAGCTTGCCTCATGTTCATATAGAATTAAGAATAGTGAATGGAGAGTTTGGTTGATCTCGCACAAGTATTACTCATTGGATTACGTGAATAAGCATCAAACTGGTGGTCAGAAATTACAAATTATTACAAGTTAGCATAAATATCATAGAGCTTTTGGGGCCTCCAAAGAACTTTTTATATCTAGCTCTTATTCCAACCAAGTCTTCACTATTTGGTCAATACATCAGATCAAGAATAAGAGGAACCCCCAAAGTCACACCATCCTATCAAAATAATTATCTTTAATTAATATAATTATTGATCATGTAGTAGATGTCACTGTCTAGATGATATAAGACTTACAGAATTTCATGGGAATGCTTTACAACTTAATTATGTTTCCCTGGGAGATTATAACATAATTCAATTTATTTTTCCCATGTGTTTCATCAATCACTATGTGAATAGAAGGAATATCAGAATCTCATTTCTGTGTCAATTCCTGCGCAGTTTAGACCAGTCATTTCAGTAGTACAGAGCTGATTAGAAGATATGGTCCCTCTCACCTGAGAGTAATCTGCATTCTGTTGGTTTTATAATATGTAATGAGACTAACTACAAAAGCCTGTGATAGCTATGTCCCAGCATTGATAGCAAACCAAATTTGGACCTATGTAAAATTTCCTCTTTAGATGTGTCAGGAGCTGTGTTCTTCTCTGGGCCCTGGTTTCCTTATTCAAGAATGCAAGTGGTGTCCAGGCTTCATTCCACCTGTAAAGCTCAGTGCTCTCATGTTGCTTGTGATTTAGTTCCTCCAATGTCCACAGCGGTGTGTCTCTTACGTTTACTGTACTGATGAATCACAGGGAGCCCTGTATACATGCAGATTCTGACTCAGTTGCTCTAGGTGGGACCTGTGCTCCTGCCTATCTAACAAGCTCCCAGATGATGCTGCAGCTGCTGGTCTGTGGACCACACCGTCTAGCAAAGATATAAATGAGGCACAGAGTCAACAGGAAAACCGAGTGCGTCCACATGGTCGAGCACAGATCCCTTCTCCAAGAATGAAAACACAGAGCTGA
Organism: Saccopteryx bilineata; assembly: GCF_036850765.1. Taxonomy (NCBI): domain Eukaryota; kingdom Metazoa; phylum Chordata; class Mammalia; order Chiroptera; family Emballonuridae; genus Saccopteryx; species Saccopteryx bilineata. Next base: position 115,164,370 of record NC_089492.1, read on the forward strand.
TCAGGAAAGCACTGTGCCACTAATGTCAGCCATCCCCAGCCTGCTGAAATATGAAATAAATGAGGTGGAGTTTAATTTTAGGGTCTACAAATTTGTAATGTGTTCATCATTCCTGCTGCCATTTTACATGGCAGGCTGAGGTTGACAGGCATGTTCTGCGAGGAGAGCTACCTTTGAGATCTGTCTTAATGAAGCACCCACACCTTCTCATGTTCCTCCTCTCATCTCCGCCAGTGGCGGTGAGAAGGAGATGCCACCCCCCGTCGGAAGTTTTCACTGCTGAAAATGTGCATCTCTTTTGCTTTCCTGGAGGCAGGCTCTGGGGAATTTTCCCAAACTGGTCCGCAGACTGGCTTCCCAGCAGAGGGCGCACTGCCCCACTGCCCTGGCCTCAGAGCAGTTGACTCCTCTTGGGAGCTGACTTGTTTCCCCACCAGGCTGAGGAGAGCTGAAGAAGAGTTAAAAGGGGGCTCCTGTGAAGAGAAGAGATGAAGACTCTTTCAAAAGAGAGAATCAAATCAAATCATTTCAGATACGAATCTGTAACTTTTAAAATGGAAGGTCTATTTGGCTACCGGTAATGGGCAGCTTTTCATAATTCTCAGCGATCGCAAATCTCAACTCCCTTTCTTAAAGCATCTCAAACCTTGTACTGTCCAGCATTTGTATCTTTCACTTTGATGAGTGCTAAATAAGAATTATGTAAAGAATTTCGAGAATCCTCACTGGACAGATAATTAAGCAGGGAGAAGTCTTTAGAACTGTTACTCTTTCTGCCTCTTACAAAGTGCTTGCACAGACTCCAAGGAAAGAGGTCACATTTACACACACACACGCACGTGCACACACACACACACATACACACACAAAATGATGTGTGAGTTAGTGATTTTTCTCAGTAACAAATGACCTCCCTAATGAGCCGAAATAGTGAAATAAAAATGCACCTTTTTGTGGCCCACTTTCCCTGAACTCGACTATCCACATTCCTCAAACTTCTTGGCATAGGAAATGAATTCCCTGTCCCTTCACAGGGGCTCCAATGTGTTGATCTCAAGTTTTCCAAATTTTCTGTTCCTCAGTAAATCATACGGGCATGACCCAGCCCAATCATTCATTACAAAATTCTTTTCTTTCGATTTTTTTAACAGCTTCTGTTTTTCCTCATTTTTGATGGATTCTACCACAAACTTCAGCTAGAGTGAGTGCAGACGACCATAGCATTACTCTCACACAGAGGGTATTTTATTAAGTCCAGCAGTTAAAAATGTACAAAGTTCCTTGTAATAATCCATTCATTCTGTTCTCCCCTGATTCTTGGAGTAAGCCTGCACAATTATTCAAATCCCAGCTTTTAGCTGCAGCATACACCTCGCCATGGGGCTGTGCTCTGTAATCTTGCTTTGGTCTTGCATGTCAAATGGAATTAACTCCCATAAGAAATGTGTGCGAAGACAACCCAAAGTGTCTAATCCTGCTGCTGTCTTAAATTTCTGAAACTCTGAGCTGTCATCTTTTTCTATTGCTTTGTTGAAGTTCTCACTTATGCTTCAGTCCATCCAAAGCTGAAGTTTAGGAAAATTTGCATTTTTATATATTTTTTCAGTTATGCTCTCCCTTGGCCTTTTCACATGTTCTCTTTGTAGAAGGACATTTTCCTTTCTCTTCCTTCCTTCCTTCCTTCCTTCCTTCCTTCCTTCCTTCCTTCCTTCCTTCCTTCCTTCCTTCCTTCCTTCCTTCCTTCTTTCCTCCCTCCCTCCCTCCCTCCCTCCCTCCCTCCCTCCCTCCCTCCCTCTTTCTTTCTTTCTTTCTTTCTTTCTTTCTTTCTTTCTTTCTTTCTCTTTTCAAATTTCAAGACTGTTTTATACACAATGGAATTTCAACAAGAGGTGAACTCACTTTTTTTTTAATGGGAGTACACAAATTGAAACATATACAACACAAGTTAAAGATTCACGAGTCAAATTTAAACAGATATGGGTGAGGGCGTGTGTGTATGTGTGTGTGTGTGGAGTGAATGTGTCGCTGAGTATTTTATAAAAAGAGGAGAAAAGAAGTAATGATGTCGTTATTACTATACCTTAACCACTCAACCTAGCTAATCACAAAAACTAATTCTGTCTCGATTGAATCTCAGACTGCATCATCTCCCTCTTGAATAAAATGCTTGATGAAATGAGCTTGGTTAGTCTACTTGGATGTTGTATTAAGAGTAAATTAGTTTGATGAGTAATTTCATACTCTTTCTTCCTTCTCTAGGGGGCATACAATTTAAACATGCTGCGACGGTCCTCTTCTGTCCTCGGCATTTCCTGAGCTCTGTTTACCGCCTCCTGCAATTCGTAGGCAGGAAGTATTTGGAAGAATGCTCAGTATTTGGAATTACAAGGCAACAACTTAGTATTTGTTGAATTCCTTTAAATGAGTAAGATCAGTTTATTCTATTTTTTCTATGTGACTCATCCTTTTGCCACAACTTTCAAAATATATGATTCAGTCTGGAAATGAAAGCTGCCCAGGTTTCAGTAAACTTCCTTCACAACCTGTATGTCCAGTCTGATAATTGCACGTGATATATACTTTTAAATCTCCAGTTATTCAGCACTGCGGGTTTTTTTGAGGTGTCTTGACTAAAGCGAGGTGTGGAAGGGCAAAATTGAACTTAGTGTAGTGGATATTTAATAAGTGGTAAACCGCAGCATTCTACATTTGAAAGTTAATTAAGGCCACTAGCTGACCGGGCTTGTGCAGAAAACATGTTCATGGTTTAGCCATGGAAACAGTCACAACAACGCTCAGCTAAAAATAATGGCTTTAAGAGACATTTTTTCTGATCATTCCTGAATGCTTATTGGTTTTTTTTAAATAAAGAGATTGTCACATTTTTGTGGAAAACCCTAGTAGCGAGAGTAGGATTTAATGGCACCCTCCCACTGGTGTGCGCCCTGAGCCCCGACTTCTGTAGTGCCCGCAAAACCCCAACTTAACACTTTTTCTAATGACACTAAGTTTGGTTTCATATGTGCAATTTTAACATTAATAGTACATAATATTTTTATTTATTTAAAAATATGATTAATATGTATTTTTATGTTCCCTGTCTCTCTCTCTCTACTTTTTTAAGAGGGCCTAATATTTTCTTCTGCACCTGGGGCCTCAAACAAACTTGATCCACCTCTGCCAGTAGCACCAGCTTCTTTTGAGACTTGAAAGTTTTACTTGTGCCTAGCCAGTGGAAATTAAAATGAAGGAATGAGGCTCTGGCCGGTTGGCTCAGCAGTAGAGCATCGGCCTGGCATGCAGGAGTCCAGGGTTCGATTCCTGGCCAGGGCACACAGGAGAGGCACCCATCTGCTTCTCCACCCCTCCCCCTCTCCTTCCTCTCTGTCTCTCTCTTCCCCTCCTGCAGCTGAGGCTCCATTGGAGCAAAGTTGGCCCGGGCACTGAGGATGGCTCTGTGGCCTCTGCCTCAGGTGCTAGTCTGGCTCTGGTCGCAACAGAGAGACGCCCCGGATGGACAGAGCATCGCCCCCTGGTGGGCATGCCGGGTGGATCCAGGTCGGGCACATGCGGGAGTCTGTCTGACTGCCTCCCCGTTTCCAGCTTTGGAAAAATGAAAAAAAAAAATGAGGAATGATGTTAGGGCACAGCTGCACAACCAAATGGTGTTTGTAATGCTGTGGGCAAGAACGTCTCTTATAAAGTAATCATCCATTATGTTCTCTTGACTCTCTTTGCCTACTTAATAATGGCCTTTAATATGTGGATGCAGCTAGTTTTGGCACAAGTTAACTCTCTAGCATCAAGTAGTTTATTTTATCCAAACACAGTTTGAGTTTGTTAGAGAACCCTCCTTCTGTAACAGACAATAGAATATGAATTATGTTTCTGTGTGCTCACTGTTTCTTCAGGATGAGAGTCCTGGAATAAGACAATATATTTCTCTATACAATATATTACTTTGGCTAATAGGATTGAAAAAACACATTAACTGCAAATGTCCTTTCAGTATCTGGATGGTGAAGGCAGATTGTCTTATCAAATATCTTAATGCTATTCTAGGATCCAGTAATATTTAGTGTAGCTGAAATAGGTGACAGCAATGTATCAGGCAGCTGTGATAAGGGTGTAACCAACAAAAAGTGGTATCAAGGAGGCCCAAGTGATTCTGGTGCTTTGTTAGGCTATTGATTTCACGTTGTTTTTAATGAAACAATAAGAATTTCATTTGAAATTACTCTGGTAATGGACACACTGTAATCTTGGTCCATAAGTTCTTCCATTTACTTTTAAGCTATTTTACTAGCATTGGAGTGTATTAAGACCAGGTTCTGCAAGAATTCATCTCCGGCCTTCCCATTCGTCCGTATTCCAGAGGTTCTCTTAGGCACATTCACAGCAGATTTTGAGCTCAAATGACACTTCATCCTAGGAAGAACTTGGTAGAGGACAAATGAGACAATGGGACAATTATTCTTCCCACCTTCCAAGGTCTGTACCTCATGTCTTGCATATGACATCATATAACCAAAAAGAGATCATATCACAGTCCAAGAAACATAAAAATTTAGCTCTAGATCTGAATGTTTATCTTGGCCACATCTGCTTCAGAATATTCAAGATAATACTGACCTGGGGTTGTCATTCCTACACATTCTCACTGTGGCTCTTTTAGCCTACACCAAGATGACAAATGTCACTCTGTCAGTATTAATGGAGTTTTTCAGGCTCTATTTTTTTCATTGGCTATTTTAAATAAATAGCAGTTTTTGCTGGTATCTTCCTCTTTTCTTCCACTCTTCTTTTATTATTGTTATTTTTTCTAATTTGATTTGAAATGCCCACCCTCTAACTGTAGTAGGTGAGGGGGCTCGGGAGACTTCTAGCAAGAGCAGGTCTCCTGAAAAGGGTCTTTTGGACACAAGAGAATGAGCCTTTATTTATTATCTCAGGAATAGCAGATAAAGTGAGATGGTGCAGTGGCCATCCTCTCAAATGGCAGTTAACTTGGGGAGATGCCCCTATCATGAGGGTATGGATGGGCCAACCCTTGGCTCAAAGTCTTTCTGCTGTTCCGGGCTGCTGGCTCTCCAGGCCAAATAAACAAGCATATCATAACATACCGAGAAAGTGTCAACAGAAACTCTCTCTAGGAAGTGGACTGGATTTGTAGTTCATACAAAGGCTTTGGGAAGGTTTCGTTGGCCATGGCCACATACCTAGCACTGTGAATTTTCATTTGCGAGATACAATATGTGGCTTATTAGGCACATGTGATCTATTTTTTTCATGATTCCCTGTGGAATTGCCTCAGTTTCTATGTATACCACAAGAAGATTGTTGGAGCCCAATGAACATGGCAAAGAATCATCTGGGTTTAAATGCTAACTTTGTAACCTGAGGAAATTACTCTTTCTACCCCTGTTTCTTCACTGATAAACAGGACAACAATAATTCCCGTCCTGACTGTGGTGAGTAAATGAAATACAGAGATGTATCACTGAGAAAAATATCAAAATGTTTATACCAATGTAAAGTTTGGTGTGTAGAGCTAATGAAACCACAGATGTGTGTGAAAACCAGGGAAGCACTGTGGAAATATACGATGTTATTGTCATTAATGTAATTACCATTTTCAAAATATTAGATCACTCATCTCCACAACAGGATGGGTGGTGATCCCTACCTCCAAATTCAAGCCTGGATCTACAACATTCAGAGGTTCTTCTGCCAAGAGGAGATGGTTTGTGCCTACCCCTCCGCATTTCAGAAATGTTGCAAAACAGCTCGGTTCGAGACAACGGAAGGCAGCATCCCCAGGGTCCTCATGTCGCAGTTATTACAGATAAGCAATTATCTTGGATATTTAATCTTCATGTGTTGTGAGTTTCTAGGGAAGGTTGAGAAAAAGTCAAAAGTTCATGATCGTCTGTGGTTCCGTTCTTGCAAGGGAGAAGCATGACGAAGTGGGGAAGTGACAGCTCTAACCTAGCCGACCATAACCAGCGTCCAGCTGTGTGATTTTCTCAGAATGCAGAGGCATTAGTGTTTCTGTACTTAGTAGCCAGATGGATTTTTGGTCAATGCAGGTGCTTCATCCTGCCACGTAAGTCTGCCTAAGACGTGTGTGTCTAAAGTGAGATAATGAGTCTCCTTAGCAAGCAGAGTTAAAGCCGAGGAAGAATGAAAAGGAATCATAAACTCTGCAGCCCGGCATGTTTGTGCTCTTTATTTGCAGCATTTAACCCAGGAACTGGCTTTGTTGAATGTTTTGTGATTAAAAATAATTGTGGAAGATTGTGACCATGCCATCATTTTTTTAGGGTAACACTCCATTCCCTTAAAGTCATCCAGAACCCATCAGTGCCATATATAGAGTGAACACCCAATACTTTGTGATACCAAAGGACACTTGCCAGAACATCGGACACTTGCCCTTAAAGGGCCAACATCGAGGGGATGGGCAGCATGCAATGGGGCATGTTTCTGGCAGCCGATGGAGCAACCTGAACCATTGGGCCTTTTTCCACTGTAAGGCAAGGTGTGGCCATGCTCTGAGGTCCAGACATCAGTCTGAATTGCCTGGCATCCGGCAATTCCCATGTGTTTTTGTAACATACATCACAAACCTATTTGCGTGGCGCTTGGGGGAGTAAAGAAGCAGAAAGTAGAAGCTACTTTAGCTCTGTGATCCTCTGTGTCCTCATCTGTAAAATGGGCTAGAGCTTGCTGAGTGCCAGCATTGTGAGAAATTAATGAGATAATGTAGGTGAAGCCTTATCCCGGGTGTCTGGCTCGGAGGAAGCACTCGACAAAACGGAGCAATATTTATTAGGAGGAAGCGTGTAACCCTTGTCTTTGGAAAGAGGCCCTTCTCTCTCCCTGCCTCCTCCTTCAAGCCTTTGAGGCATTTCTGTAGTAATTGGCTGCTGGGGCTCGGCATCTATCTGTAGAGAAATACGTTGCTGTGAGAGGGCTCTGAGGTGGTGGTGCGAGGCGTTTATTAGTGATCTAAGGCAACATAAGTTGCCTCTGGTGTTTATTGACTGTTTCTAGCTGAAGGCACAGAAATGCACAGGCACTGAAGGGTGAGTTACTGTTGGTTGCTACTCTCTGGACCAGCAGGGACTTGGCGAGTTCTTGGAGGACAGAGTGTCTTACATCAATCAACACTGACCCCTCTGGCTGAATATGTACAGGCATAAAGAGGCTCCTAAATTAGCCTCTGTTCTCCTTAGCTGGATGAATGAAGATGAAATGCAATCCCTGGAGTGGGAGGACATGTGTGTGTGGTGGAGGATTGAGCTGTACTCTGGAAATTCAGGCCAAACCCCTCCTGCTCCAAACAAATCTGAAATGTTCTTATGTTCTATGAGCCTATTAAATACACGTATTTAATAAATTGACATCATGAGAGATGAGGAAGGAAATGGAAGATATGGGGAGAGAAGAGAATGGACAGAGGGAATAATACCCAGAACTGCTTGCTTGATGAATGATTAAAATGGAGTGGGGGTGTAGCTTAGGACTAACTCCAGCATTTTTCCAGAGTGTGGATTGATAGACTAATGCTCTGGGCAGAGGTATAAGGTGTGATAAGAGCCAGCTGATTACTTTTTATATCACTTAGGAAAATGTCATGTTTCTTTAAAAAAAAAATTCCTTTGGTTATTAATTTACCTAAGAATGCCAGATATCTGGTTAAACCATATAAAAGTCAGAAATTATGTCAAAGTGGCTCTTCCAGGATATGGTGAGGGTGCCCCACAAATAATGCTCTTGTCTTTGAGAATTGTTAGCATATTATCCAGGGATTGTTATTCCTTCTTCTCCATAGTTATAATTTCTCTTTTGGTCAAAAGAGAGAGGAAAGGGAAGGACTCTCCAAATGAAAGCACAGCTTTGTGCCTCCTCCCATTTCCTGGGTTTCCCATGTGGCCCAACGGCTCTCATTTCAATGCTTGTTTGAGAGCTATTAGTACGAAAAATGCTGCTGAGCAAATAGTAAACCCAAGAACTTGACACTCAGGGTTAAGGAATTTCCTTTGCTTGCTTGCTTTAAGGCATAAGACCAGTAAATTGAGTACTGTTCCAGACGGGCATGTGACAGAACCACACCCAGGACTGTGGGGTCTTCCTAGGGACAACTGAGGCAGAAAGTATGGTTAACTTAACACAAATCCGACCCCGCTTCTGCCAAAGCAACTCCAGAGGCTTGGTATACATTTGTTCATACACAAAAAGGTCGCTATCATGCACACTTGCACTCTAAAGAGCTATGAGAAGTATTCCTTTCTCAGGATTGTGGGACTGTCTTCCCTGGGGGAATCGACTGTGAACCCTAGAGGCTTGTGGTGGCCTGGATACTCTGGAGGGTTTCCTTCTTCTTAATAATTGCAATTAGCATGTATAGAGCATTTAGTAAGTGCCAGATGCTATTGCACACATTTCACATATATTGATTCATTTTAGATCTTTCAAGAACCCTATGACATAGGTCCTATTACGATCCCTGTTTATGATGAGAAATTAAAAGCAAAAGAGATCAAGCGATTTCCCCAAGGTCCCTAAAAGTGGTAGGGCTAGGATCTGAATCTGGACTCTTCACCATGCTCATTCTGCCCTGGGTTTACAGTGGGGAGCCTGGAAAATGAAGATGGATGCTTTGCCCACAAATTATATCACTTTTCGTCCAGGAAGAGGGCTTCTAAAGTAGTACAAATATGGAGAGCATTCTTAGAATTTCTTCTTCTGGGACCGCTAGGTATTCCCTCTCAAACAAACAAACAAACAAACAAATCCAAACAAACTCTAGAGACAGTCTCCAGATTCTTAAAGAGTTTTCCTAACTAGAGTTCACTTCTAGAGCAGCTCTTAAAAATATAGTTACAGGAGGTGGCCTTGGCATTCTCACCTCTGACACTAAGAGCTCCAAGGTCCCTCTGGCTCTGTTGGGGGAGGTCCTTGCTCTCCGCAGCAGTGAACAACACAGAAAAAAAAAAAGTGTTGCCACAGACCTGGGATTAATTTTGTAAAACTGTGAGTATTTACAAGTGCCAGACAATGACTCCATTTGCTTCTGTTTGCAGGGTTTTTTAGGAAGGACCTTTGAAATTTGGGTTATGCAAAGATACAATCTAGTTTCTTTTCTTGAGTCTCTTCCCTCTCACCCTTTCCCCACATGCACCATTCTCTACCACTGATATCATCATGCATTTTTCAAGTCCTTCAAAGTTGTCGAAGTGCTTTCATATACATACTCTTTGTGTCAGGTCAGGGTAGAATTGTATTGTATTGCATTTGGCCAAAGGCCATTTTAAAACTTTAAAAGATAAAAGGAGATACAACATAATCTTTGAAACACAGTAAAGGAGAAAAACAGAAAAACATTAAAGTTAGAAAGGATTTATGAGTTAAAATTTATTTTTAATTTTTAAAATATATACATATAAAAAACAAAACTGACTGACCAAATACTTTGCATGTTGTTCAAAACAGTTGGGGTTTGGACAAAAAACAACTTGAAGATATAAACAAATAATCTAAAAGTAACATTTATATTGCTTTGTTTTTTAAACAGCTAATATATACTCATCACAGAAAAACTGAAGGATGTAAAAAGTGAAAAATCAAAAATGTAAACATTATAATCTCATTATGTGGGGAAAAAACTCTATGTTTATGATTAGAGTACAAGCTTCTAGTCTTACATTATACACATGCACACATACAATGGAATTATAAATTTCTTCATGCTCTGCTCAGATATGCAGAAAATAAGTGTTGCTTTCTAATTTCTAAAAACTCTGATCTGGCCCGTGTAATTCCACTTCACTGGATGAAAAAAAAATTATTATCCATTAGCAATATTTCAGTCACTTCTGGTTTGTAATTCTGCTTTCATTTTAACACTCAATCTGTTCAAAGTATGATGGTTTATACAGTCTTCTTTGAAAAAATAAGTCTGTTTAGGAAAATGCTCAGTCTTTCAGGTTGTTCTCCGACCCTTCTCTCTTCTTCAAAATGATGTCTCAGTGTCTGAAAGGTAGGGCTATAGCTAATGCTCACTTTAATTTAGAATGAATTAAGGCAAAAATAGCCACTCTTCTGAGATGACCAATATCAAAAGACCTCCCTTCCTCCAGGCCAACAAAGCTGGTACCAGGGCACATGATTTGCAAAGAGAGGGTGACACCTTAGAGCAGATATTTGTGCACAACCTTCTCCACCCTTAGGGGCATTCCTGCCGAGGGGATTGCTCTGTCTCCTTGGAAGCAGGGGAGAAGGTTGCTTGAGTCTTTGTTCTGTTTCTGGCCCAGCAGGTATCTGTAGGAAGGTCCTTCCTCCACCTGCCTACTCTCTGCCCCACAGGTGTCAATAGCAGGTTTGACTTGGGACCTGCTCTCCTATTGTTTGGTCACTACTCTCAGATGACCCCAGATGCCTCTGCTTCATCTCAGCTCTTGCTGATGCTTCTGAGTCTCTGCCTTATGGAGTAACCAGCCCTTGTCTTGGAAAGTCCTTCCAGAGTGTCTGCTAAGGAGGCCCCTTGTCCTTTAGCAAAGGGAGTCCCATGCTCAGCTCAGCCTACTGTGTTCAACTTGGCCCCTCTAAGTCTTCTCTTTGGAGAGTCTTCTCTTTGGAGAACATGAAGATATTTCTGGGTCTTGACCATGCCACATGCAAGTGAGAACAGCTTATGGAATATACATTCTCTATCCTCTTCTTCCTCCCTAAGTGGCACCACTGTGTTCCTTTTATGTGGCCGTTCCATTGAGATCATTTCAACTTCTGCCTGAATTAGTGGAATTAATTTAACAGCAATTAATTCAATTGTGGTTAAATTAATGGAAGGTCAAAGAAAAAAAGGAAGAGGTTTTAAGAAACTTGTAAAAACTGCAATGTGTATTCACCTTGTCCCAAGTTCACACTTATTCTTCATAAAGAACTTGAGCCACTGCGGAAGAATTATACCTTTTGAGTCCAAAAGAATTTTCTAAGGGATTACTTGATTCAGTGATTTGGGCTTCTGCTGACTTCATATCCATTATCTAGGGCAACTTTTGGTGAAAGCCAGCAAACTGCAAAACATACAGAACCAATTTTAACTGATGATTTACACAGTTGATTGAAAGTGAGCATGTCCACTCAAATTCTAAATATTACTCTTTGTAATTGTTAAGGAGTTTGAACTTTAGGCTTTTGAAACTTATGTAAAGAAAAACAGCAGAATCTTCAACATCAAGAGGAAGTTTTCTTCCAGTTAATTAAAGAAGCAAGAATTATGGAACTTTATAGCCATTTAATTACATCATTAAAGTAAGAGTTGGCTAGGAAGGGTGGGGGAGAGACCACAGTGGGCCACCCTGAAGATTGAATCTGACCTTTCAAGGCTCTGCCTACGCTCAGACTGTGACTCCTGGCATTTTTGAAAGATTATAACTAAATCGACACATTTGTTAAAAAGATATTTAATAATGTAGTTAAAATGACATCAATATTTATTTCCTTGCCTGACCAGGTGGTGGTACAGTGGATAGAGCATTGAACTGGAATGCCAAGGACCCAGGTTCAAGACCCCGAGGTCGCCAGCTTGAGTGCAGGCTCATCTGCTTTGAGCAAAAGCTCACCAGCTTGGACCCAAGGTTGCTGGCTCAAGCAAGGGGTTCCTCAATCTGCTGAGGGCCCGTGGTTAAGGCACATATGAGAAAGCAATCAATGAACAACTAAAGTGTCACGATGAGCAACAAAAAACTAATGATTGATGCTTCTCATCTCTCTGTTCCTGTCTGTCCCTGTCTATCCCTCTCTCTGACTCTCTCTCTGTCTCTGTAAAAAAAAAAAAAAGAAAAAGAAAAGAAAGAAAAAAATATTTACTTCCTTAATGGATTTTTTTTTTCTTGTTAGAAGTAACATGGGCCCTGGCTGTTTGACTCAGTGTTAGAGCATCGGCCCAATGTGTGGATGTCCTGGGTTTGATTCCCAATCAGGGTACACAGGAGAAGCATCCATCTGTTTCTCCACCCATCCCCCTCTTGCTTCTTTCTCTCTCTCTCTCTCTCTCTCTTTCTCTCTTTCTCTTTCCTTCCTGCAGCCATGGCTTAGTTAGAGTGAGTTGGCCCTGAGTACTGAGAATGGCTCCATGGCTTCCACCTCAGACGCTAAGAGGAGCTTGGTTGCTGAGCAATGGAGCAATGGCCCATATGGGCAGAGCATCACTCCATAGTGGGCTTGCCAGGTGGATCTCAGTTGGGGCACATGCAGTAGTCTGTTTTTCTGCCTACCCTCCATTCACTGAATAATAATAATTAATAATAATAATAATAATAATAATAATAAAAGTACTAAACATAGACAGGTCACCTCTGCATATTAAAAGGTAAACTTTTATTACGGTTGGCAGCATGGTTAGGTGTGCCTCCAGACACGTCAGCTGTCACTTGGGGAAAAAAACAGTAATGCCTTTGCAATACTATTTTTAGCTGGTATTTATAGGCATTTACTTAATCGTTATGTACCAAGGCCTTTATTTTCCCTCATTTAATCCCCACAGCAAACCTATGAGTAGGTTTATCTACCTGTTTTACAAATGATGGAAATTGAGCCTCAGAGACAGTGACTACCCTGCGGAAGGTCCTCCAGCTAAGGAGTGGGGTTCCTCCTAGGCATTTGTGGAGAAAAGACCATCCCGATGAGCTACCTGCCTTTCCTGCCAGACCCTACCCAATTTGTTGGGAAGATCAAAACAACCATGTGTATAAAAATAAGAGCTGTTTTCAATTAAACAACTTCTTTGCAAGGTATTTCCCCCCTCTCTATTTTTATTTTGTTTCTTTGTACTGTTGATTAAAAAAAATGTAAAGGAAGACAAGGGTAAATAACAATTATTAAATGTGTTGAGAATTATGAAAGAATTGAAAAAGAAAAAAGATAATATAATCATGGCATCTGCCTGTTTATGTCATTCTTTGATTTCCCTGTGGTTTTTGTCAGAATTATGAAGTTATTTATAGTATGTATATTTGAATGTGTGGTTGAGCAGGAGTTTTCTATGACTTATATCTCAGTTAATAAAGATATGTGGCAGAGTTCTTATTAATGTGTCCCTTGAAAGAAGTGTTGTCTGGGAGATTACATGTTCTACTAAAATTGCCTTCATCCAAAAAGACACACATGCATGAGAAACAAGTTCTTTTCAGGAAATAGGGGAATAAGATTTGCTATTAAAAAGCTGACTGCATGGTCCTCCAGGATGGAGGGGCAGTTGAAGTGGTGTGATAAAGAGAAAAGGGAAGATTAATATCACAGAAGACTAAATTTTACATGTCTTAGGCATGACTTAGGTTCCACAAATATGAGAGATTTTAAAAATAGAAAGTGGATATAAACACTTTTAGGGATATGCATTTACTTCAAAATTTAATTAACTAAACATTTTTTGTCTGTCTTCAAAAATGCCCTCTACTATGTCAGAAAACTTAGAAATGGACCACATAAACTCTTGAACCCTTGACCTCAGGGTACCTTATCTTGTCTAATCAATCATCTCTAAGACTTTTTTTTCCAGTTTCTATAAAGTACTCCAGACTCTGCTGACCCTTTGTCCTGTCACACCATCAATGGCAAACTAAGTCCCCTCCTGGGTTCTCCTTTATTATGCAATTTGATCTTGTTTTTTATATTTTAGACTTTCTTTACTTGCTTTTTGATTTCTCTCTACTGACTCTAAGAACATATATATATATATGTTCTATATATATAAAAGAACACTTTCAACAAGTGGACAAATGATTCAATCAGTGGATTCTGCTTTGCTCTTTCACAGAATAATTGCTGTTTTGTGCTTCCTTGCCATTTTATCACTTTTCTTGAGCTTGTGGTAAGGTCTGTATACCATACTCTGAGAAGGAGTCTTTGAGGTCTTTACAAACCCCTCTTATTTTCCTTTTCCATTATTACTAGAGTGTATATCTGGCCATCCATGTAATTTTTTAAGGGATACACTGATGTGTATTTTGGGGTTTTTTTTATCCTTGTTATAAGCATAAACAAAACAAGTTTAGGGAAAACTTCTCTGACATCATTATCCCCTTCTTTATCTTCTATTTAAAATTCTATTCTTTGTCCCTCAGTATCATTTAGATGCCCTACTTTTGTGTTCTTATGATGTATTGTTCAGTTGTAGAACTTATGTCAAAGCAATATAATCAGATTACTTGTCTTGGTTTTCCAAAAGACACCTTGGTGGCAAGAACTATGTCACTCAAACATTATATCCTCAAGGTTTACACCATAGTACCTCATAGGAGCTGAGTAACAAAGGTAGAAACTAACTTGTTGAGTAGAATTAGTGCTTTAAATTAAGGGTAGGCTTTTTGCATTAAAAAAATATTACTGAAAAAGAATAAGAATATAAAGTAGGTTGATTTAGAGACTATAGAAGACTAAAAAATAAGTTCTAAGAATATTTATAGAGTTCCTGTCATTTCATCTGTAGAAATAGAAGAGAATACCATGATCTTCAAGGTTGACCCCAAAGATACCACCATACCTTCCAAGTTAGGATTTTCCATGGACTGAAGTATTAAGCAAAATCCTGCATTATTTGTTGATGTCCTTATAATGGCTTTGATAACTAAAGGCCAAGTGGAGTATAAAAGTTTCTGTGAGCCTGACCAGGTGGTGGCGCAATGGATAGAGTGTTGTTTGAGTCCAGGGTCGCTGGCTCAAGCAAGGGGTCACTCAGTTTGCTGTAGCCCCCCCCCCCCCGCAGGACACATATGAGAAAGCAATCAATGAACAACTAAGGTGCTGCAATGAAGAATCAATGCTTTTCATCTCTCTCCCTTCCTGTCTGTCTGCCCCATCTGTCCCTCTTTCTGACTCTCTCTGTCTCTGTCACATACAAAAAAGTTTCTGTGAGCTTGAAGAGCCAATTTATTTGAACATACATGTATGAGAGCCACTATGTGTAGGAGTTGCATATATAAAGACAACTGGGACATTGTCTCATAATAATTCTCTTTCCTCAATTGCATTAACTATTCTAGTCACTACTGCTCTCTCTATATCATACATTCATAACACCACTCGAGATCTTTAATATTTTCTTGTGAAGAACTCCAAATGGCTTCTTTTTGTATAGGTGTGCCATTTTTCTTTGCCCACTGTGAATTTAACTTTAGGTTTTCAGTAGATAATCTACTCAAGAAGGGTTCTAATAGATGATGTTAACTAGTAGTTTACTATATGTTATACTTTTATCTTTTAAAAAAATTATTTATTGTGCCTAGATTGTTTCTGTCCACTGAAATACATACATGAACAAGATAGAAAATATTCCATTTTCATAGAGCTTACATTCCCCTGGAGGCAGACAATAAACAAACATGTAAACTGCACCAGCCAGCATTTATTCTACAATTGTGAATTGTTTGTGAAACAAACAACTCTAAAAGTTCTAAATTGAATCACCGAACAGTCCTTGTATCTTTCGTTTTTCTATGGGTCAGGTAGAAGGTGACTGATCTTGACATAGCTTATCTTGGCTAAAAATGGTAAAAAACAAAACCAAAAATTTAAAAAAAGATGCAAAAACACAATACCCTGTCAATTGTGGTCAAATCTGTTTTACTTGTCTCTTTGGTTTCTCTCTGGACCCATAGTCATCTGGGGGCATGCTCTCCTCATGAGGAATGGCAGGAATGCAGAGAATGAGCCAGCAAGTCTCAAACTGCTTCAGACACATTTACTAACACTTCATTTACCAGGACAGTTCACATGCCAAGCCCAACATGAATGGATCAAATAAGTATTTTTCATTCATGGTGGGAAGAACTGCAAGTTGTATGGAAAAGAAGTGTGAATGTATAATTTTATAATAGAGAGGAAATGAAGAATTGAAAATAACAGTTTAGTTTATCTACTACAGTCTGCCCTCTTGTTCAGAGTTGGTCAGAATCCTTCTGTATATGGGACATACTCATTGACATTCCAAATATCCACAAAGTCTCATCCATCAGGTTCAAAGTCCAGGATCATGATCTAGGTCTAGGTGGAACTGCTCTTGATTTGGACATCTATGAACTGGAAGATACACTATTGGCCCCTATACATCTAATATATGATGTTGGAATAGGGACAGGATCAACAAATTAAACAGCTGCAGTCAACAAGCAAAACAAAAACAAAAAAGGGGACAAACACAGAAGTCACTGATCTATAGCAATTTTGAAATTCTGCTGAGCAAACTTTGCCAAATCCTCCTACAAAGAAGTTAGTATATACTTTGGTTAAGCCTTGGTTCTGCACCTGAGATTGACCATCAGTTTTCTCTTTGCTCTGCTCTTGGAACTCCTTTTTTCATCTTTGGCTTTCCTAATGAGTGCTGAAGAATACACTCTTCTTGGTAGCTGAGCCGATTTCTCGGCCTGCTTCCTGCCTGTAAAGCTTTGGGGGCCCAGATGTCATTATATATCTCAAGCAGACATAGTCTTTTTAAGTCTGGGTAGTGGCAATTTTTCCAATACAACTCTCTCATATTTTTTGCGTCAACTACATGTGCTAGATGCCTTCTTCACAATTCTTTTAGAGACATGCTTCTTTCTAAATATAGGTTGCTTTGCATATATTAGTCATTTGTGAGTTATATTCTCAGTCTCCTTAATCTTTTCAGGGGTCTTAACAAGGGGTGTGACACCACTTTTTTTTTTTATTTTGTCTTTATGGCCACATCCTAATGGCCACCCCTTTAGATAGAGAGAAATGGTTTAATTTTTCAGACTTACAATTCCCAGCATTTCTGGGATCTTTCCTTTCCCCTAAATTCTACTGGTAAACCAATTTTTTGCCAAGCTCATCTCTTTCTTATAGTAACTTGTCAAATGCAGATAATATCACCCAACTCATACTATGAACATTCTGCCTCAAAAACTCCTCAGCCCAATACTAATGTACTAAGTACACATAGTACATTTTGTGCCTTCTAGGTTATTACAGTAAATAGTTTTATGTTTTGTTACTATATCATATGGGCGGTCATTGTTCCAGATTCTGATTATAATTTTTTAGAGTTTCTCTTTACTTTCTATGTGCACCTGAACCAAATGACACATATTTTAACTTTGTTGACAGAAGAAGCCAATTTCTGGTGTAATTTCTATAGTAATTAGCAATTGGCACAATTATAATGAATGACAGGCTTCACACCCAAGCCCAAATCTCAGTGGCTCAAGCAAGTGTTTGTTTTCTTGCTAATGGTCCCATGGGTAGGCTGAAATAGTATTACTCAGGTCATGGGAGGACTTATTTCTAGGCTGTTGATTAGGTTAAGTTTTGTTCTAAAAGTCTCTTCAAAAACTGACTCTTATGATGTATTTTTTCTTATTGGGAATGGCAGGAGCAACAAGAGGTAAGCAACATATACACCATATTTAAAGCCTCTGTTCTCTTCACACCTGCCAACATCTAGTAAACTGATGCAGGTCACATGGCTACGCCTAACCTCAATGGGGTAATGATTCTATTATTTCCTACCCGTTGTTACCTGTCACATGGCATGTATATTATAGCAGGGAAGGAGTAAAAACTTAAGAACAGTTCAACTTGCACACATGCAAACAAGAATATATCAACTAGGATACATGCTGTGAAGAAAATAAAGCAGAGCAGTGCTCAGAAAAATGCCTGGAAAGCTGGTAAGCATAGTTTCTTAGAGATGACATTTGAATTGAGGCTGAATACCTTTCAGCTAGAGGGACCAGACAGCATAAGGACTCAGAAGCAAGGATAAGCTCAGCGTGGTGGAGGGACTGACATTAGACCATGGGCAGAGTGGTAGGAGATGAAATCAATGATGTAGACAGAGACTAGATTTTTAGATTTTTGTTATTATCACTGTTATATGTAATATGCTAATATGAAATTGGACATTTCAGATGATTATTTGTTCAGTGCTGAAAACGATTTTTTGTGAGTTCTATCGGTTGTCCTGATAACCCATAAGTAGCGTAGCTGAATTCAACCAGTATGGAAAGTTTTATACACATTGCGTTGTTTAATCAATTCCAAATAAGTTACCTTTTAACTGGTTCTCAATGGTGTGTTAACCTGCTAACTTGTCTCAATGCAAACACCAGAAAATACTAAGAATTCTTGACTAGAAGGTACCCGCTGAAATACCAAAGAGGTGAAATGGTGGCCTTTGAAGCTACTTGGTTTTTTAATAATTCCAGGTGTTTCTTTTCTTTGGGGCTCCTTTGAGCTAAATGGAAATATAAAGTCCTTGGAGTCCCCTTTCCCCCTTAGTCTCACTCACTCTTGGGAAAAACCTCTTATTCTTTTGATCCCTAGAATGTTCTCTAGATCTAAAATAGCAACAGCTCTGATTGTTGGTGATACCGTTTCCTGGGAAAGTCTTTGCTGTTGCCACAATTGGAGAGGCCACTCTGGGTATACACCTCGGAGGTACACCCGCACCTTTGGAAAGTTCATGATCAGTGGGGCTATAGAATAAGTTTAGATGGGGCACACTCTTGACCACAAATAATGTAGCCATGTGCAAAGTCGGTTATAAGTATCTCCAAATTTCACTAAATTAGAAATACAAAGATGCTAAACCCTGAGGTACACAGTAAGAAAATAGATCACAACCAGTGATGTGGAGAAGCTGCTTCTCTCCTTGGGTCACAGGGGAATCTCTACAGGTGTGCCCTTGACTTCTATTAAGAATGACCAGCTAAACAGGTAAAAAACACATCTGAAAATTTGCACTGAATCATCTTTTAGCAAAAAGGCGGCGGGGTGGGGGCGCTGTGTCTAAATGAATCAGAATATGCTGGCTGGCAGACCTCAGACACAACAACGTGGTTCTTCAGGAGATATGAATGTGACACACTTGTTTCTCAAAGGACCTCAAAACAGTGAGCAGAGATCATTTAAACAGTGCCACCTGTCTCATAGGCTGTGCCTCTGTTTTTCAGGTGGCACCCTGAGGTCATTAGCATTGAGGCAGCTCATCCCCTGTTTGGCTCCTGTGCCACAAGGTAGGACAGGAAACCTGCCAGGAGGATGACTTGAGTCCTTGCTCCTGACCACCCATGTTGGATGCCAGCTGCCAGCACTTCCCAAAGAGGCGAGCATGCTGCCCAGCCTGAAGAAAGCTGCTCCAGCCCATGAGAGTGGCAAGTAAAAAACCTATAGGATGGTTCAATCAAAGGCATTGCCTTGCTCGGTGCTGCGCGCTATTGTGCGATTGGAACACATGCTGCTAGGAGACAAAGCAGACACACGTTTATTTTCAAGCGTAGGACTTTGGAACCACTTGGGAAGAATATTCTTGATTGAGAACCAAAATATTCCATGATGCTTAACAAACCTGCAAATTGAAAAATCAGCATCGGCCCATGCAGCTGGAAGGCAGGAGAAGGACCTATATACGCTGAAAAAAAATTTTTTTTTCAAATATTCTTTAAATGATATTTGTGTGCATTTTCAAAATTACTGCTTTCTGAATCAAAGCGTCGTGCTGTTTTTTGTCTGAGAATGTACATTGTGCCATTAGGTAATATCTCAGCCCGCCACCGCCGGTGACAGACCCGGCCGCATTGCATAATGGACGGTCCCCCGAAGAAGGCCCCGCAGCTCAGTCAATGCCCCTGTAATAATATTTTAAAATAAATGATATGCATCATTAAGTCACTGAGGATGACTAACTCAATTTTAGAAAACCCACAACTCCAGCAATCATAGTTACAGCCCTGATTTGAATATTTTCACTTCCACCTGCGCAGCCAGTGGGAGACAGCCGAGCAGACCGGCATCCAGGCCGCACTCTCAGAGGAGCAGGAAGGAACCTGTGATTATGTAGTTACAGGAACGTCTGCTAGATGCCTCCTGTCCGCCTGGGCTTTTTAGTCTTTTCCTTCCTCCCTTCTTGCCTTCTTATTTACATATCACAGGCATCGTCTTTGTAAAGTTATTTTAAATAATTTATTAGATTGATCTTTTTAAAATTCTACCCTGGCTAAATGTCATAAGGAGGGGGGAAAAATAGTCTTCTAAACTTATTTAAAGGTTTCTACTGGAGTAGGCCAGTTACCTGCTTCACTGCTGATATTCTAAAAATACCTTCATGTCCGTACTATTATCCATTCTTCACGTCCAATTGCTCTGTTATGGTAATAGTCAGAAGCACACCATGCAGTAATTACTTACAGCTGACTGAAGAAAAGAATATTCAACTCCCCCACTGTTCCACTAGAAGGTCTTTATGCACTATTAACTCATTCCTGTTTATTAATACTCTACTGGTAATTCAGACTGCTGCCTCTTAGGTTTGTAATAGGAGGACTATTAAACAGCAATTACTGACCATATGGGTTGGCGAATATTTGTTGTTGTTGGTTTTTTTTGGTGGGCTTCTTCACCCCCCCTCGCCTCCCAACTTGTTTTATAAGAAGTCATATGGCAACATAGTAAAAGTAACATCACATCTGCATGAAATGAACAAGCCTGGCAGGATTTCCACCTTAGAAAATGTGAATTTATTCCCAGATTATCATTGCTGGCTTAGGCAAAAGAGATCATGGAATAAATAGGAAAATGTGGACGATGGTTCGCATGTGGGAAGCACCATTCTTTGGGATATCGCTGGGCTCTTCTGTTCCCTTAGTCACACAGTGAGCTGTTTTCTCTACTGCCTCTGAGAGGGTGCTGACCCACCCTCAGCCACACTCAACCTCTGAAACATAAGCATATTTATCGAGGTATGCCAGTATAATACCAGTTTTCCCTTTTAAGTTTCCTCAAGTATTTGAAAATGGTCACTTTAAAATTTAAAATGTACTAAACTCATCTCCCTAAGAGCAGGTAGATGAACCCTGGGAGTGGGCGCTGGGCTCCTTCTGGGAGAGGGATGGCGTGAGTAATGGGTTCAAGTGAGACAAGCAGGTGGTAAATGATGATTATGGTAATAATAATGTGTGGCTCTCTCACAGGTAGTGAGCACTGAGCACGTGGCAAGCATTAAACACTTTTCAATAGAGATGCGCCTCTGAGACAAGGAAGAGCCAAGAGCCGGGTTTCTCTCGGAAGGTGATAGGCGGGGGCCCGGAGCAGGTAGGTTACTTGACCAGCACCTGCATGGAGGCCCTGGCAGAGGCTGGGTGTCTGGGCTGTCTGACAGAGCCGGCTTTTGCTCCAAGCCCTAGTCCCTGGCACTGTCTTCCACCTTCTTCCCTTTCCCTTAAGGAATCATTCTCTCTTCGTGTCCCAATCATTTTAGCCCTTCACCCAACAGGTGAAACCTCTGAAAACTCCAGCTCTCCCCAATCTTACCCTTTCTATTCTGCCAAGCGGATTTAGTGTTTACCTTTGGTGAGTGGTTGTAGCTAATTTACAATCCTCCTTTGTTACCTGCTGGTGTTGTGTGGGGAAGGTGCTCTCTCAGATACACTCTAAATCCTCAAAGACAGGAACCATATTTTTAAACTTCTATTTTTTTCTTGTACCTAGTTTGGTAATGGACACTGAATTGGTGTTGTTACATAGAGGCTGGAAGAATTCAAGGGAAATATATCAGGAAAAAAGGACATCAGTTCCTAAGTTTTCTTACTTGATGGACATGTATGACTACAGTTTTGGGGTTAAGTATGGAAAAACAAAAACAAACCAAGAATAAACACTAATGACAAAAGGATAAATCTCAGCCCCAAAGCAAAACACTACCAAGCTAATGGATAACATTTTACTGATGTTTAATGAATGACTCAAAATAAACTTGTTAAATCAGATCCTCGTAAGATCCCAGAGCTTTTCCACAGTGTATCTAAGCAATAGGGAAAATTGCAAGGAATTTACTTCATTTGTGACTTTCTGATTTTAACCAGAATCCTGGGTTGCTGAGGGCCCCAAGGGAAGGAGGGGTTTCTCCTAGAATTTCTGTGGTGAGCACCTTCAACAATACGAATTGATCCTGGACAGGATCAGACCTATCTGGTGTGATCTGAAATGCAAAATTATGCCCAGCCTGCCCCCAAATGTCTCATAGATTGAAGGATCTGGTAGGCACCTTAGAGGTTAACTACTCTAGTAGATTTCCAACGGTAATTTTGTTTGTTTTTATTGCTATTGTTTTTAAAGCACCATTTACTATTTTTTTTTCTGATTTAAGTATTATGCAAGACACTTATGCAGATTAAAATAGAACAGCTCTAACTGAAGTCAGACTGGGAGGTGTGGATGCCTAACCTGATAACTCTACCGATAAAGGTACAGAGGCCCCTCTTGGAGACCCCAGTGTTCCTCGGAACACTATATAAAAAGCATCTTTTTACACTAACCCCCTTTTGATACAAGTGTATAGACTGAATGCTTAATCTCAAATCTACACAGTTAGCTAATAGTAGAAATGTTTCTGGAATCCAATTTTTTGGTTAATTAGCAAAGTGTTTTGTGGTTTTATTTTTCTGTACCACCTACCTGAGCTAGTGGATTAAGTCCTTGTCACCAGCAGGCTACTGTTAATATGTACATATGTGACACTGGAGAATCTGGACCTCTTCTTAACACAGAGCTGAGACAAGGTTAAAGTCGGATGAGTCAGGGTGATATGGAGGGAGTGAGCAAAAGCTCGACAGTGGAGGGATGGCTACTTGAGGACCTTCAACGACCAAGCAAAGTGGGATGGGGGTGGTTCATTGCACCTTGGCCACCCCCATGCTTGTGTGGTTGACAGCGCAGCACTGGCTTCAGCTCCACTTGGTTGTCCCGTGTTGGCCTGGTCCCAAGTTTACACCAGTTTCAGTCCTGCGTGAGTTGAGAGGAGATGCCAGAGAACATTTTTATGGTTCTGGAAATTATGCTTTTCCTAACTCACCACATAATATAGATTATGCTGTAATCTTTTGTGTCTTCTAAAAATATGTAGGGAAAAGTTCACATTGCAGGTTGTCCTTTTATTTTTTCACTAACAGAGGCAGCAGAATGTACAAAAAAATTTGGTGTGAGATTTGTATCAAGGGATCTGTATTCTAGACCACATCTTTTCACCAATTAGCTTTGTGTCTTGAGGACATATTATTTAACCTCTCTGTACCCCCATGTCCTCATCCGTAAAGTAATGCCCTCTGGCTCAGACTTTCTTCTGAAATACATTTGGCTTTACAGGGCCATCACAAAAATTTAATGCTCTCTATATAGGTAGTAAGTCTGAGTTAAATTATATTAAAACAAAACAAATGATTATAGTCGTATTATGAATAAAATGCTTATATAGGCCAAGAATTTTAAATTAGGCTGCATGACAAACACATTTATTTCTGATATCAGTGAAAACTCAAGTTAAGTCAGTAAAGATGATGCTAAGCCTTGTAACTATCATCCAGCTGTGACTTGGAACCGCAGAACTCTCCCCTTGGGTGAGAACATCTGGGCAGTCTGTCAGCTTCATTTCAGGCATTCGATTCTTCAATACATACTTGCTTTGTTCTTTCTATATCTCATTATTCAATTAACAAACATATCTTTATACCACTGATTCATTCAATAAATGTTATTCAATATATATTTAAGAAGGAGCCTGATGCATATATAACAATGCTTTGGTTGTTAATAATAATATCAATAGAAAGATAAGTCTCTGGCTATGAAGAGGTAAAAAGATAAATAACCTTATAGGACAGTGAATGCTTAGGGCCCAGGGAAGGATAAAGGCTATAAAGGCTGGAAGTAAGGGGGAGTAATTATATGGGCAAAGATGGCAGAAAGGGTCCAGGAATGGCTTTGGTTGTTTCTTGACACATGATAAAATTTAAAAAGGTAAAGAGGATGAGAGAGGCCACTTTGGTGGGAAAACAGTATGTGCAAAAGCAGTGAATTGGATAAGATTAAGAAATGTATGGTTTTGCTGACCAGGTGGTGGCACAGTGGATAGAGCATCAGACTGCAATGCTGAGGACCCAGGTTCGAGACCCCGAGGTCGCCTGCTTGAGCGCAGGCTCATCTGGTTTGAGCAAAGCTCATCAGCTTGGACCTAAGATTGCTGGCTTGAGCAAAAGGTTACTTGGTCTGCTGAAAGCCCGTGGTCAAAGCACATATGAGAAAGCAATCAATGAACAACTAAGATGTCACAACAAAAAACTGATGATTGATGCTTCTCATCTCTCTGCATTTCTGTCTGTCCCTATCTCTCCCTCTCTCTGACTCTTGCTCTGTCTCTGTAAAAAAAAAAATGTATGGTTTTAGTAAAGGTTCATGTCTACCTGGAAGGATGGGCTTCTGTGAGAGACTAGTGGGGACAGTGATGGTATAGAATCTTCCATTTTGAAGAG
The DNA here is from genome assembly GCF_036850765.1 of Saccopteryx bilineata. NCBI lineage: Eukaryota > Metazoa > Chordata > Mammalia > Chiroptera > Emballonuridae > Saccopteryx > Saccopteryx bilineata. The sequence continues at coordinate 115,188,699 of NC_089492.1, forward strand.
GTATTAGAAATCAAGTGAAGAAGTTTGCCCATTTTTTGCCCATTATCTCACAGGCCCAGAAGTCTTTTTATTTCTTTTTTTTAAAAGGGTTTTGCTCAATGCAAATGTTTTTATTAGTGAAATTATAGAGAATTCCAAAGGACCAACAGAGATAGGATACAAGAGACTGCAGAAAAGCCACTAGAAGAGAAGGTAAGAACAAGAGAGGAGTTGTGGAATATCAGAAAACACAGTGGAGGCAGCAGAGCTTGGAGGGCCCATGACAAAGGAAGAGACAAGATGCAGCCTTCATTTCAGGGTTCAGTTTCTCTTGCTCTGGATCCTGTGGGCTAGAATGTAGGGTAGGGTGCAAAGGAAGTATCTGGCCGAGGATACTGGAAAGAGAGAGGAATAACGGGAAGAAACAGGGAGGAAGTAGAGGGAGAGAATCAGACAAGAGGAAGGGATGATAGGAACAAAGAACACACGGTCAATGAGGTGGAAGACAAGGGACATTAATCAAAATTATGAAATGGCAGGTTTGTAGTTCAACTCACAAGCGCAGGAGTATGAGAAAGTGTAACAATGTACATCATGCTTTTTCTATTTCAGGGCCCCATTCTATAGGAGATAGTAATATAATCTCAGTCACTTCATCTTTCCCCAAGGATGTCTCTTATTTCTGAGGCCTTTGATATTACCAAGGTGTTGGAAATGACTACGGGGGTGGGGTATCTGCCCTTGGTTGGCATCAGTCCACTGGGCATGAGTCCATCCTGCCAGTCACTGACCCATACAGAGCACCCACTGAGGCTCCCTGGTTTGTATGTAACAGGCAGTCAGGGCCTCTTCTGTATTCTTCCTCTTCACTGGATGCTGAGGGTGGGGAAGTTCATGAGCGTATCTGCCAGAAAGGACCCTGCAGTGCCCTCTTCTCATAGACTTGCTGTATGTCCCTGGACGGGTCTTCCTTGCTCTCAGAAAACACACAGTTATCTGAGGTTTTTGTATTCCTGTGCTCCCTCTTATCCCAAAGACCTGGTTCTAAACTAAGTTTTCCTCCTTTCTACTTTGAATTTCCTCCTTCCCTTAAGCAGCATGAAATTGTCTTTATTCTTGAGGGCATCCCGTTTCTGATGTCACAGAAACATTTTATAAGCAAGAAAAAGTGGCATGGAGAGGTTTATATGACTTACTCACTCAAAGTCACACAGCTTTTCGGTGACAAAGTAGGTACAAATGAAAATGTGCTAGCTTGACTACCTTTTTATGTTTCTTCTTTTCTATTTCTCCCTCCTTCCTTCCCTTCTCTTCCTTATTTCTTTTCCTCTCTGTTCTTCTTTCTCTCTTTTTCACTTCTTTTCCCCTCTTCTCAATCCTTCTCTCCAAGAGGTCTTCTTATGTACCAGGAAGAATATCAGCACTGCACAAACTTTTTTACACAGGGGGCCAGTTCACTGTCCCTTAGACCGCTGGAGGGCTGCCACATACAGTGCTCCTCTCACTGACCACCAATGAAAGAGGTGCCCCTTCTGGAAGTGCAGCGGGGGCCCAGATAAATGGCCTTAGGGGGCTGCATGCGGTCCGTGGGCCGTAGTTTGGGGACGCCTGGCACAAACCATAGTGAACAAATTAAACGTAGTGAATAAATTAAACATACTGCTTTCACGAATCGCCAGTGTAGTAGGGAAATGGACATCAAGCATATGTTTCCACAAACTTATAATTTAAATTGTGGTCAGTACTATTTAATAAGAAAGTGTTAAAAAGTGCCTAATTTACACCAGGCAATCAAGGAAGATCTTTCTGAGAAAGAGACATTTTAGCTAAGAACTCTAACACAGGGATAAGAGGATTCCAGGTGGATGGAATGGCTTCCACAAAGATTTGACACGTTCAAGGAGCTCAGCCCTGACCAGGCGGTGGTGCCGTGGATAGAATGTCAAACTAGGATGCAGAGAACCCAGGTTTGAGACCCCAAGGTTGCCAGCTTGAGCGCGGGCTCATCTAGTTTGAGCAAGGCTCACCAGCATGAGCCCAAGGTTGTTGGCTTGAGCAAGGGGTCACTCAGTCTGCTGTAGTCCCTGGTCAAGGCACATATGAGAAATCAATCAAAGAACAACTAAGGAACCACAATGAAGAATTGATGTTTCTCATCTCTCTCCCTTCCTGTCTGTCTGTCCCTCTCTCTGACTCTCTCTACCTTTGCCACAAAAAGAAAAAAAAAAAAAGAAAAAAAAAAAAGGAGCTCAGAAACATTCAAATGACTGAAGTGTTTGAAAAGAGGGAAATGGAACAAGATGTGGTTGGAGAATGAAATAGGACCAAAGCCTATAAGGTTTTATCAGCCAATTTAAGAAATTTGAGTTTTCTTCTAAGCTTAATAAGCAAAATTTAAGCCCTGGCTGGGTAGCTCAGTTGGTTAAAGCATCATCCCAATATGCCAAAGTTGCAGTTCAATCCCTGGTCTGAGCACACACAGGAATCAACGAATGAATGCATGAATAGGCGGAACAACAAATTGGTGTTTCTCTCTCTGGCTCTCTTCCTCCCTTCTTCTCTCTCTAAAAACAGTAAATGAAAATTATAAAAACAGAAAATTTAATCAGTGAAATGACATAATCTAATTAACATTAGAAAATCTTCTGGAGAAAGGCTGGAGAAGCAGAGACCATCGGAAATCAAGGGTCCTAAAGTAGATGGGGCTGGGTGATGAGGGTGTGAGCAGGCTCTGGGAGTGGGGATGGAAAGAAACAAAAGAAAAAGAATCAAGTCATATTTTAGAGAAAGAATTGACCTATTATTAAATTTGAAGTGTCGGAGGGGGATATATTTTTCCAATTTCAGACATGAATAACTGGTTACATGTAGTTCTGGTTACATGGAGAAGACTGGGGGAAAAAACAGTTGGGCAGGAAGATTTGGGGTTTCCTGTAAGAAGATTTTTTTTCATCTAATGGTTTTGTGACTATAGCACAGACAAATGAGGAAAGAAATATTTAGCAGAATCACTTGTAGTTCAAATGTCCATGACTTGTCCCATGCTTCTGCCTGCGATCTCTTTGTTTAAGATCTGGTTAAATTTACCTTCTCTAAAAAGCTTTCCTCAATATCTCCCCAAATAGTGGTCCTGGTGATGTGTCCCTAATGCTGTTATGTATGTACCTCTGTGAAGCAGCACACTGTCTTCGAATCACTCAAGTCTGTGTCTGACCTGCTTACTAGCCTGCAGGACAGGCACTGTGAGGCAGTTCCCCCCCATGCTTAGCACAGAGCAGACACTCAAAGTTTTTGAATATTTCTTTTTTTCCAAGTCACATGAATAGACATAGAGTCCTAATGACAACTCTTTATTAAGTAGCTAAATCACATAGATGTCAATTTATGAAAAAGTGCGAATCATAGGGCTCATGTAATATTTACTAAACCACGACTAGAATTAAGAGAAAGTATACAAAATAGATATTTGTTTCCATGTGCATACTGGATGACTTGTACATCATTTACAATTCTGGGCTGAATTGTATCCCCTCCAAAATTCATATGCTGAAGCCCTAATCCCCAGCACTTCAGAATTTGACTATATGTGGAGTAGGTCTTTAAAAGGTAGTTAAATGAGATCATTAAGGTAGATCCTAATACAATATGACTCATGTCCTTAAAAAAAAGAGATTAGGACACAGATACAAGCAGAAAAAAAGACCATGTGAAGACATTGGGAGGAGATGGCCATTTACAAGCAAGGAGAGAGTTCTGAGATGGATTCTTCCCTTGTGGCTCAGAAGAAACCAAATTTTCCCACTATTTGATCCTGAACTTCTAGTCTCTAGAACTGTGAGAAAATTAATTTCTTTTCTTTTCTTTTTAATTTTTATTAGTTTTTAATTTATTGTGTTTACATAGACTCAAGTGTCCCACTGAATATAACTCCTTCACCCCAACCCCTGAGACCATTTTTACACCCCCTTTGACCTCCTCCTCCTACTCCCACCTCCTTCCCTCTAGGATTTGTTGTCCTGTTATCTATATCTTTGTTATGTATATATAGTTTCTCTAATCTCTTTACCAACTCTGATCCCATCCCCTCATCCCCCTTCCTTCTGACAGCTGTCCCTCTGCTCCCTGTGACCCCACCTCTGCCTCTATTCTGTTCCCCAGTTCACTTTATCCATTAGATTCCACATATATGTGAGGTCATATGATATTTTTCTTTCTCTGCCTGGCTTATTTCACTTAGCATAATAATCTCCAGGTCCATCCATTCTGTCACAAAAGGTAAGATTCCCTTCTTTTTCACCACCCATTGTGCATATGTACCACTGCTTTTTAATCCACTGGTCCACTGACAGACACTTGGGCTGTTTCCAGATCTTGGCTATTGTAAACAATGTTGCAATAAACATGGGGATGCATATCTTCCTTTGAATCAGTGATTTGGTATTCTTAGGATATATTCCTAAAAGTGGGATAGCTGGGTTAAAAAGGCTGTTCCATTTTTAATTTTTTGAAGAAACCCCATACAGTTCTCCACAGTGGCTGCACAAGTCTGTATTCCCACTAGCAGTGCAGGAAATTTTCCTTTTTTCTACTCCTTTGCCAGCATTTATTCTGTGTTGTTTTGTTAATGAATGCCATTCTGACAGCTGTGAGGTGGTATCTCATTGTGGTTTTAATTTGCATTTCTCTGATGATTAGTGACGTTGAACATTTTTTCATATGCCTATTGGCCATTTGTGTGTCCTCTTTGGAGAAGCGTCTATTCTGTTCTTTTCTCCATTTTTTAATTGGGTTGTTTACCTTCTTGGTGTTGAGTTTTAGAATTTCTTTATAAATTTTGGTTATTAACCCCTTATCAGACATATTGGCAAATATGTTCTCCTATTGTGTGGATTGTCTATGTTGTTCATGGTGTCTTTTGCTGTGCAAAAAGCTTTTTAGTTTGATATAGTCCATTTGTTCATCCTTTCCTTTATTTCACTTGCCCATGGAAAAAAATCAGCAAAAATATTGCAAAGAGAGATATCAGAGAGTTTACTGCCTACGTTTTCTTTCAAGATGTTTATGGTTCCACGACTTACATTTAAATCTTTTATCCATTTTGAGTTATTTTTGTGTGTGTGAATGGTGTAATTTGATGGTCTTGTTTCATTTTTTTACATGTATCTGTCCAATTTTCCCAACACCATTTATTAAAGAGACTGTTTTTACTCCATTGTATATTCTTAACTCCTTTGTCAAATATCAGTTGACCATAAAGGTGTAAGTTTATTTCTAGGTTCTCTGTTCTGTTCCATTGATCTATATGCCTGTTCTTATGCCAGTACCAAGCTGTTTTGAGTACAATGGCCTTGTAGTATAACTTCATATCAGGAAGTGTGATACCTCCCACTTTATTTTTCCTTTTCAAGATTGCTGAGGCTATTCATGTTCTTTTTTGGTTCCATATACACTTCTGGAATATTTGTTCTATATCTTTGAAGTATGCCATTGGTATTTTAATAGGAATTACATTGAATTTATAGATTGCTTTGGATAATATAGACATTTTAATGATGTTTATTCTTCCTATAAATGAACACAATATATGCTTCCACTTGTTTGTATCTTCCTTGATTTCTTTTATCAATGTTTTATAATTTTCCAAGAATAAGTCCTTTACATCTTTGGTTAAATTTACTCCTAGGTACTTTATTTTTTTTGTTTCAATAGTGAAGGGAATTGTTTCCTTAATTTCTCTTTCAGGCAGTTTATTGTTGGTGTATAAAAAGCCACTGACGGCCAGGCAGTAGCACAATGGATAGCACATTGGCCTGGGATGCTGGGGACCCAAGTTCAAAAGCCACTGATTTCTGAATATTAATTTTATATCTTGCCACCTTGCTGAATTCATTTATCAGATCTAGTAGTTTTTTGACTGAAACTTTAGGATTTTCTATGTACAGTATAATGTCATCAGCAAATAATGATAGTTTTACTTCTTTTTTTCCAATTTGGATGCCTTTTACTTCTTCTTCTTGTCTGATTGCTGTGGCTAGGACTTCCAGAATTATATTGAATAAGAGTGGTGAAAGGGGGCACCCCTGTCTTATTCCTGATCTTAAGGGGATTGCTTTTCATTTTTGCCCATTGAGTATGATGTTGTCATAGATGGATTTGTCATAGATGTCTTTTATCATGTTGAGATATGTTCCCTGTATTCCCACTTTGCTGAGAGTTTTGATCATAAATGGGTGCTGGATTTTATCAAATGCTTTTTCTGCATCTATTGATGTTATCATGTGATTTTTATCCTTTCTTTTGTATATGTGATGAATCACATTTATCAATTTGCAAATGTTGTACCAGTCTTGCCTCCCCAGAATAAATCCCAGTTGATCATGATATATAATTTTTTTTAGTGTATTGCTGGATCAGATTTGCTAATATTTTGTTGAGAATTTTAGCAGCTAAGTTCATGATGGATACTGGTCTTTAGTTTTCTTTCTTTGTAGTGTCTTTACCTGGTTTTGGAATGAGGATTATACTTGCTCATAAAAGGAGCTTGGAAGTCTTCCCTCCTCTTGAATTTTTTGAAGTAGCTTGAGAAGGACAGGAGTTAGTTCTTCTTTGAATATTTGTTAAGGTTCTCCTGTGAAGACATCTGCTCCAGGCCTTTTGTTCACTGGGAATTTTTTGATAACTGTTTCAGTTTCATTTATTGTAATCGGTCTGTTTAGGTTTTCTGATTCTTCCAGACTGGGTTTTGGAAGGTTATATATTTCTAGAAATTTATTCATTTTGCCTAGGTTGTCCAATTTTTTGGCTACAGTTCTTCATCATATTTTCTTACAATCCTTTGTATATCTGTAGTACCAGTTGTTACTTCTCCACTTTTATTTCTAATTTATTTATTTGAGTCCTCTCCCTTTTTTTTTTTTGATGAATCTGGTTAAGGGTTCATCGATCTTATTTACCTTTTCAAAAAACCAGCTCCTGGTTTCAGTGATCTTCTGTATTATTTTTTTAGCCTCTATGTCATTTATTTCCTCTCTGATCTTTATTATTTCCTTTATTCTACTTCCTATGGGCTTTGTTGTTCCTTTTCTAGTTCTTTTAGATGAATAGTTAAGTTGTTTATTTGAGCTTTTTCTTACTTCTTAAGGTATGCCTATAATGCTATAAACTTCCCTCTCAGGACTGCTTTTGCTGTGTCCCATATTATATTTTGTGTTGTTGTATGTTAATTTTCATTTGTTTCAAGGAAATTTTTTATTTCTTCCTTGATCTCGTTGTTAACCTATTCATTATTTAATAATATGCTATTTAGATTCTAAGTTTTTAAATGTTTTTCAGTTTTTCTATTGTAGTTGGTTTCTAGTTTCATACCATTGTGATCAGAGAAAATGCTTGATATGATTTCAATCTTCTTAAATTTATTGAGACTCATTTTGTGTCCTAACATGTGGTCTATCCTAGAGAATGTACCATGAGCACTTGAAAAGTGCTGCTTTGGGGTGAAAGGTTCTGAAGATATCTATTAAATCTAGTTGTTCTAGTGTGTCATTTAAGGCCACTGTTTCTTTGTTAATTTTCTTTCCTGAAGATCTACCCATTGCTGTTAGTGTGGTATTAAAATCCCCCTCTATTATAGTATTGCTGTTGATCTCTTCCTTTATGTGCATCAAAATCTGCTTTATATATTTAGTTGTTCCTATATTAGGTGCATAGATATTTACAATGGTTATATCCTCCTGTTGGATTGCTCTCTTTATCATTATGTAGTGACCTTCTTTATCCCTTACTATAGCCTTTGTTTCAAGATCTATTTTGTCAGATATAAATATTGCTAACCTAGCTTTTTTTTCCCATTTCCATTTGCATGAAATATTTTTTCCATTCTTTCACTTTTAGTCTATGTGTGTCTTTTGTTCTGAGGTGAGTCTCTTGTAGACAGCATATGTATGAGTCCTGTTTTCTTATCCATGCAGCTACCCTATGTCTTTTGATTGGATCATTTGATCCATTTACATTTAAGGTTATTATTGATATGTAGTTGTTTATTGCCCTTTTATTCTTTAAATCTGTAATCTTCTTTTTCTCAATCTTTTTTCCTTTGCTCTTTTTACAGTAGATCCCTTAACATTTCTTGTAGTACTGGTTTGGTTGTAATGAATTTCTTGAGGGGTTTTTTGTTTTGTTTTGTTTTTCTCTGGGAAGCTTTTTTATTTCTCCTTCAATTTTAAATGATATTGGATAGAGAAGTCTTGGTTGTAGGTTCTTGCTCTGCATCACTTGGAATATTTTTTGCCAATCCCTTCTGGCCTCAAGTGTTTCTGTTGAGAAGTCAGATGTCATCCTTATGGGGGCTTCTCCATAGATAATTAACTTCTTTTCTCTTGCAGCTTTCAGTATTATTATTTTTGTCTCTTAACTTTGACACTTTAATAATGATGTGTCTTGCTGTAGGCCTCCTTGGGTTACTCTTTAACGGAACTCTCTGTGCTTCTTGAACTTGTATAACTTTTCCCTTCATCAATTTAGGAAAATTTTCAGTTATGATTTCTTCAAACAGGCTCTCTATTCCTTGTTCATTCTCTTCCCCTTCAGGAATCCCTATGATGCGGATGATGGTACTCTTTATATTGTCACAGAGCTCTCTTAGAGTTTCTTTGGACTTTTTGAGCCTCTTTTTGCTTCTATGCTTTCATTTATCTTGTCCTCTAAGTCGCTGATTCAATCCTCTGCTTTATCTAGCCTGTTACTAATTCCTTCTAGTGCAGTCTTCATTTCTGATATTGTATTTGTCATTTCTGACTGGTTCTTTTTTATGATTTCAATATCCTTTTTGATGCTTGCTATCTATTTAGGTGCTCATTACGACCCTCTATTGTTGCTCTAAGATCCTTGATCATTCTAAAAAATCATTATTTTAAACTCTGCATCTTGTATTTTTGTTACTTACATCTCATTCAGTTTTTTTTTCTGGGGATTTCTCTTGTTGATTCATTTGGGTCACATTTCTCTGTCTGCCCATTTTATCTGTGTATTAAGTTGTGCTATCTGACTTTGAAATTTTTGTGTGGTCTTTATGAAGAAGATGGGCGTGGTGGTACTGTCCTCCAGGTCACTTGTTTTCCTTTTTCTAGGAATGCTTCTTGATGGTACTATTTTCCCTCTTGTTGTATGTAAGTATTAGATGCAGTTGGTCCTTTTATGGGTACGATTATCTCTTCAGTCTGGCTGGCTCTAAGGGTCAACCTTGATTATGTGTATTATACACTGTGCAATGTCTGTCCTGTTGGGCATATTTATTCTCCAGTGTCTGGTGCCTGCTAGACTCCACCTTTGGGTGTGCTGCTTGTGTAGGTAGTTGAGTCTAGGGTCGGTGCTGTCTGCCACCCACTACCAGTAGTGTTGGCTCTAGTTTTTCTTGGGTTGGCATCAACTGTTGTTTGACCTGCTGTGGGCTGCAGCTACTGCACTTTTTGCTGTTTGTGTCTGTGTTTTCTGTGTCTGGGTACTGTGGGAGAAGCCAACCTTTGTATAAAGATCAGCTTTCTCCTGCTTAGAGATGACAAGAGCTCTTTAAAAGCCCCAAGCTCTGTAAGATTTGTCTCCACTTTTCAGCTGCTCCTCTTCCTCCTGCAGCTGCCTGGTCTTCCCACAAGTCTTCTGTAGTAAGACTCTAGTGTGGGCTCAGATTGGCCTCACCAACCAACTCCTCTACTGGTTGCATGCTTGGTGGGTTGAGGCAGCTGAGGTTGTGAATACAATGTTTGTAGGATCTCCTACTTCAGGAGTCTCTTGGTCAGGAGCTCAGTACAGAGAATGTGGCCCTTACTTCAGAGTTTGATTCCTCAGCCACTGCTGGATACTCAAATTTTATTTCTCCTCAATTGGTGAGAAGCAGGTTCAGACCAAATGTAGCCGACAGTCCCCTCTGTAGAAGTTCTTTCAGCTGTTGAGACCCCGGTCTCAGAGAGGAAGACAGAGAGAGTGTTCTCCTGGGGCTGAATATGCCCCTCCCAAAGGTGGTTAATTCCCTCAACCAAATCCAACAATAGACCCACAATGACCCACACTTTAAATGTTCATGCTCCAAGCCTCCCTACATTCCCCCTGTGGAATCTAGCCTAATAGGATAGAATATCCAGTGCCCAGGCCAGCTGACTGTGAAGCTCTACCCTATAAAATGTACATGAGCCACTGTGCCTGTGCTAATCACAGAGAGTGGAACTTGCCTCAGCTGGGCTGTATGTGAGATTTTTGTTAGGATACCACTCTAGCAAGAGTTGTTAGGTCCTGAACTGGTGCTTTCTGTAGCTGGCCCCTGGATGTGCCAGCCCTGGGCCTCCCAAGCAGGAATCCAGTGCAGACAAGTGGGAGACACTGTCTGTATCTGGCCCTCAGCAACCTTTTTGGAGCTACAAGCAACTCAGAGTTTGTAGCTGCCTCTGCTGGGCCCAGGTGTACATGGAAATACCAAGGTGTACTCCTAGGCTGGCTTTTACCCACTCTGGTCTTAGGGAAAAGTCTGATCAAAGGGCCAAGTTTCCCTGAGTCTCACTTCCTGCAGCCTGTCTGCTGGCTGATTAATGGGCTCAGCCACTGAAAAAACTTCTGCTGGAGTCTAGAGCCTACAGTAATTCAGTGATTAGGAAGGGTGGTGGGTGTGGCTCTGTCCCTTGGCCCCAGGTGTCAGTCTGTCCAGACTTTTTTCACAGATCAGTAGTGTGAGGCCCCAGGAGTCTGGTGGATATAACCTCTGAGATCCACAGGTGTGGTCTACCTGCCCAGTTTCTACTGAGTCTATTGTGAAGTGGAAGCACCAGTCATAGACTTGGGAGAGTGTGGGGGGTGTTCCAGTCTCAACACCAGAAAACTGAGTAACTGACTAGCCCCCTGCTTCCTGACCTCTCAGAATGACCCTTCGCCATGACGGGTAAGAGAGACTCCTGAGGGTGGAGCAGCTGCTTTCCCCCAAGTTGATGTGACTCAGAGGGGACTGCTCCACCCAAGAAAGATGGCAACTGCTGTACTGAAGAATGCCTCAGCACAGGGGTTCCAGTGATCGTCCCCCATAGTGTCTCTCCTTGGGCCTCCAATTTTATACTCGCCTCTTGCAACTCCAGTCCTCTCAGCTCTCCCCCACCAGAGCCCTGAGTAAGTGGCTGTGAATGAGATGTTCTGTGCTGGCCCTTTAAAATGGAATCTGCCTCTGAGTGCTATGTTTCTTTGTCACAGACAGAAACCCAGTTCTTTTCATAGCTAAATGCTGTCTGGCACCTCTTCTAGGCTCTGTGGCTATAGGCTGGGGCTCCGGGTGCCTGGGGCTGAGGACCCACACCTCTCAGGGCAACCCACTCTGCCATGAGAGTCCCTTCGAGCTGCCGCTTGCTCCTGGGAGGGGCAGCCCTTTCCGCTTCTCTACTCTTCCTGCCAGTCTCTGTGTGGCTTCTCTGGTGATCCTTGGTTAAAGTCATCTTAGTTTAGTTCAAAGTTGGTTTTTCAGGATGATTGTACTTAAATTAAGCTGTAATCCAATTTGGTCCCAGGGGGTGGCAGTTGGAATGTCCACCTACTCTGTCACCATCTTTCTTCTGACGATACTTTAAATATTTTTAATTAATTAATTAATTAATTAATCTGCAGAGCCAGCCTCTCAGGAATATGACACCAAGCTCATGGCGGCCAAGCGCAGTGTCCTAGAAAATTAATTTGTTGTTGGTATGGCATCCTTGACAAACTAGTACACTTACCCTCTAGTGTTTGAGATGTCTCACTCATTAATGGGACATAATAGTTAACACAAGCTGTGTCTGTCCACCATTGCCACAACCATGTTGTATACCAAATCATTCTCAAACTCAGTGGCACACGTTTATGTTCATCCATTCTTTAGTGAGTCATCTGGGGCAACTTTGCTTTAAGTGATGGAATAAAGGAATGGGACAGCTCTACTCATTCTGAGACCTAAGTTGAAAGAATGATGGCTATCTGGTGAACGTTCTTCATACAGCAATGATAGACATACAAAATAACAAGTCCAAGTGCATAAGCATATTTCAACTCTGCTCTCAAACATTTCCTATAATATCCTATTCACCAAAGCAAGTCATATGGTCAAGCTCAATGTCAATGCATGAGGAAATATACTCTGAGCATCTAGAGGCCATGTCAATCATGTAAATATATAATATAGGAGAATGAAGAGTTGAGATAATAATTCATTATAGGACATTTATTATGCAGAGGTAAAAAGCTGGATGTGATGACTTTTAAAGCCATTTCTCTCTAAGATGTATGGTTCCATAACACTTACTTAGAGTCCAACTTAATTGAGAGCTTACTATGCACCAGACCTTCATCTAAGTTCTTTACAAGGGTTAGGTTACTTAATTAAGTGACACAAACTTGTAGCTTATTAAGAACAATGTCCTGTGTGACCTAATCAAGTGTAACATTATGAATCTTGCTATCACACATCAGATGGTAACTTACCATTTGTAGACACTTCACATACATGTTCTCAAATTGAAGATAAGGTGTATAGACTTCCATGCTAGATAAAGAATCCACAAACCAGCCAATTCATTGGCAAATGGCATCCTGCTTGTTTTGACCTTTTCCCATAATTGAAACTACAGGGCACAAATAAACACAATTCAGGTCTAACCTCCAAATGGATACTTGACTTATCTATCAAGATATTATCACAAATGATGTTTCAGAGGATACTATCATAGCTAAAGATATACATAATCTCAGTTTCTTGTGACTCTATAGCAGTGACACTGGTGGTGAAAAAGCCTGGATGACACCAATGGCCCCATAAGTGTCAATACTTATACTCTGGTTTCTCCTTCTGGCTCAGATTAGTGCCTAATTTGCCTAATAAATGTAGGCCAACAAGTCTAAATAGTCTTTATAAAAGAATTGAGATTCAGTAATATCATTACATAATTCTTACAACTGACTCTTATGGCCCAAAATTTGCAGCCTGTTTCTTTAGGGAAGATGTGTAATCATTACAAGATCTTACATCTGAAGATGTAGAAAAATGGAAATGAATTTTATTTCTTCTCCTATTCTAGAAATCCTACTGAATTCTATTAAGAAACAAGTCAGGCCCTGGTCAGCTGGCTCAGTGGTAGAGCATCAACCTGGTGTGCTGAAGTCCAGGGTTCGATTCCCAGCCAGGGCACACAGGAGAAGCACCCATCTGCTTTTCCACCCTTCCCCCTCTCCTTCCTTTCTCTTTCTTCCCCTGCTGCAGCCATGGCTCCTTTGGAGCAAAGTTGGCCTGGGCACTGAAGATGGCTCCGTGGTCTCCACCTCAGGCACTAAAATGGCTCTGGTTGCAGCAGAGCAATGCCCTCGATGTGCAGAGCATCACCCCCCAGTGGATCCTGGTCGGGTGCATGCAGAAGTCTGTTCCTCTGCCTCCCCACTTCTCACCTCAGAAAAAGACAAAATAAATAAATGAATAATAAATAAATAAATAAATATTATATATGAATGAATAAATAAATGAAATAAGTCTGGCTGTTGTAATAGAAAACCATGTGAAGCAACCTTTTCTAGAATAGCACATGTCAATGTTTCAAGGGTGGATGGCATCAAGATGACTATATACAATATTTTTATGGCATATAAATTAGAAAACAAGTGGATAAATCTAGAATCTGATATAAGAATTGAATTTATAATGCCTAAGCCTGTTCATAGGTCATTATTAATAATGATTTTTAACCAAATAATATGAAAAATTGTTATTAACATTGACCTCTAGACACTTGTAAATTTCAGCCACATTTATGACTCTTGCCTATTTTTTATCTCTATGATAAATAAGGTGGATTTCTTTTCACTCAATAGAAATAAATAGGGCCTCAGTAACTGATGACATTTGCCATAGTTCAAATGACAGCTCCAAGCTAGAAGAATAGCTGGGATCTTCATCTTTGTAATGATTATTGGGATCTAGGGAGGGACACAAGCTACCTACCAGACCTTCAGACATGTTGATTCTTTCTATTCTGGGTTGTTTACACTGTAAAATTTAGAAAGGCAATCGGTAAATGGTACTTAGACCTCAGTTAGAATTTCTGAAAGGCTATCTGAGGCCCACATAAGGAGCATGTACAGTTAAGATGAAAATAACTCTCAGTACTTCACAGTATGTGCTCACTCCAACATCCAGATTCTTATTTGGTCTTCCAATTTGGGATGGTTTGACTCCCTAATAAAGGTAATTTAGTCATCTTGGTAAATGTCATCACATAAGTAATTCTTAGAGTAAACAATTCTACCAAGCAAAGAAAACCAGGCTGAACAAAAGCGATGCTGGGGCAGGAGTTTGAGTTGTTGGAGAAAAGTCACCAGAGCAACATCACTCAATCATTCTGTTTCTCTTATCATAATATATTATTTATTAGACACATTGCTTTTTTCCCATGCACATCACTTTTTAAAAATTTCGCATCTACCATTTTTTCCCCCCTTGGGTGTGCCAGAGCAGAAGCAAGTTCTGTTTGCTGAAGGTGAGCCAGAAAGTTTCAATCCTATTTGGAATAAAACCCTTTCCTAAGTGTGCTTAGAAAACAATGTAGCAAGACACTGCCGGTATAGACTTGCCTTTTATTTGGGGTGCTCACATCCAAAAGGTTGCATTTTAGAACTTTACGAAAACTAAAACAAAAAAACCCTATTTTTTATGTCCCTTAACTGAAAAGTCTGAAAGGAAGAGTCTGAATGAAATGAGTCTGTGAATACTTCAATAAGCAGACCAGACACAGATGGTTATGATACCGTGGTTTTTCCCAGTGTGGAAAGAGCAGTGATGAAGGAGAACACTTTCCCCTTATCACACCTATTGGGAGCAAGAGGGATTCCATTTTCCAGCTATCTTATTTAGGAAAATTAGGCAAAGCTCCCAGATTTAAAGGCTTTCGGTGAAGACAGCAGAGTATGGTGAAGAACCAACTGATTATTCTGCTGAAAACCTGACAACCCTCCGGGAGGCCTCATAGAGCATCAATTATTGGCTTGTGAGTCCCGTCGTCTGGCATGTTTGTGATTTGGATAACTCCAATTCTACCCCAGTCCCTTGCCACTTCAAGCAGCATTGTCACAGCTTAGGCAGTCAATGGGGAGCTGGAGGAAGAGAACGTCAGATCTACTCTCGGGAACACAGGGGAGGTAGCATGTTAAAACTGGGGCAGTTGCCTCAAAATTGGGGCATGTGGTGCTCTGTGGACTCCCCCGACTCAGAAGATGCTCCTTAGAAACTTCCTGTCATTCCTTTGAGATGGCATCAAGTCAGCTTGAATGTGACATTATGAAAATGGTACTGATGCTTCAGAAGAAACCATTTCTTTCCCTAAGATGATTATCGCAAACAAGAACATGTGAGAAATAAACTGACCTTAGCAGTTTCATAAACACTGATCAGTGGAAGAGGACAGAGGAGAGGCTTGGAGATTCTGTACTTCATGCTAGCCTTCCTCTGTAATATGAGTTAGTTGAGTAAGGTCAATTAGAAAGAAAAGTAGGCCAAAGATGAGAGGTGGATAATAAAAAGGACCTTTTTATCAGGCAGTGTCATATGTTGTTGACAGTGTCATTATTGGTGTCTAGTGAATCCACTGGGAACATCAAACAGGAAAATAAACAAGTAAGTGGTCACAAAAGCAGTCTTTTCACAATTAGCCGTGATAATAGAAGATAAAAACGTAGTGGGGATTTGGGGGCCAGGGAGAATACATTCACTTAATTGGATAATTTGTCCTTACCTTAGGCTCCTGTTGACATTGTTAATGTTTCCCAAGGGATTTGAATTAGGAGGATAGGCTGAATGACTGAACAGGAAAAATGTAGAGTGAATGTATATAATGCCATCTGAGGTCAGGGTGGTCACTGCTGCTTCTACTACAACTAGCAAATACTGTGTCCTTATTACATGCCAGGCAAGTCTGAAAGTGCCCCCTTCGTATAACTTATTTATCTCCTCACAACCATGAGAATTGTTATTCCCATTTTAAAAAACGTAAAACTAAAGCACAGAATGGTTGAATAGCTTGCTTCTAGGAACATGGTATTAATAGCAGAACTAGAATCCAAAGCCCATGATTCTGATCCTTCACTAAGATGACCCCATACTCTATCTGTAGGGGGAGAACAATGTGGAACTTGGACCTGCATGGAAAACCTGTATAGCAAGCTGGTTAATGAGCTCCCTCCCAGACTTATGTTTTAAGTCTTCCCTAAAGGATGATTAAATAATAATTAGATTATATAGAAATAATTTAGAAATAAATAGTTGAACAAATAGTGGTGTAATACCATGCTCATTATAATAACCAATATTTTTTTAGTTCTGTAAGACTTCATTGCCAAATAGTACGTACTTTTATTCCTTTTTTTTAGAAGTAAACTAACTGGACTGATGAACGAATAGGCAGACTAGGTACTTTAGTCAGTGTACATTTATTTGAATAACATTTCATTGATGTATTGGGACTGTAGTTTTAAAATAATGACTTGGATTTTTTAAAGGTACCACAGGCAAATCCTATAATCTATTCCATTCCTGAATCTCTATCTCTTATTCTAACAATTTTGGGATAGAAATTATATAAAACTCATCCTAGGAAAAAAAATAGTGGTTCTATTTCACTGAAGATGTTACTTTATAACTATGTCTAAAAGTCATTTGTCTTCTAGAAACATAATAAAGAGAAGAGCCCAAGGATTTAAGAGAAGGATTGAAACATGATGATGGAGAATAACACTTCTAGGAGGATGGAGAATACTTTTTCATTTCTGCTTCAGGTAATTTTTTTGTTGTTGTTTGTTTTTTAATGATGAGCTCCATACAACTCCTATCCACAACTTGTTAGTATGCTGTGTCCAGTGAAAGTGATGAGAGAAGATGGTGTTTGTGACATGTCCACATACAGGGACATCCTCACCTTTCTTTTTTTTTAAAATTATTATTAATTGAGAGGTGGGGAGGCAGAGAGACAGACTCTCACATGCACCCTGACTGGGATCCACCTGTCAAGCCCACTACCAGGAGACTTTCTGCCTATCTGGGGCCGTTGCTCCATTGCTTGGCAACCAAACAATTTTAGCACCTGAGACTAGGCCATGGAGCCATCCTTAGTTCCTAGGGCCAACTTGCTCTAATGAATAGATCCATGGCTAAGGGAACAGATGAGAGAGAGGGGGAGGGGAAGAAGCAGAAGATTGCTATTCTCATGTTCCCTGACCTGGAATTGAACCCGGGACTTCCACACACCCATATCCTCACCTTTCTAAAACAGATGCCATTATTGATGATTTCCCAGACTTCTTTCACTATATATACAGCTTGACGTGCTTTAGCAGGCCTTCACCTAATTGTAAACCCTCAGAAATCCTAAAACAGAGCTTAACATATGGCACAAATGGAATGAATGAGAGCAACTAAATGCTAAAGGGAAGCATTTAGTTAACCTCTGGAAGATAGACAAATAGGTTTTGAAAAAATTGATATGTAAGTATAGACCTATTGAGTCTTTCTTTGTGTGAAATATTTTAATTTGGGGGAAATTCCTTTCTGTGCCAGTAAGATGTAAAAAAGAGGAAAACTTCAAAATACTTGCATTTCTTCTAGAATTTCATGCTAATTGTGCCTCTCCCTTTCCTCTTGATGTTCCTTTCTATGCAAATCACTCTTGTATATTTCTTCCACTGTAATTTTCATGAAGAAAAACATAGTGATAATCAAAGATAAGCAGACATGATCAAGGCAGAGCTTTACTTTTCTCCATGAAGTGTTTCCACGTAGCACTTGTTTAGATGTAATGCTCCCAAGGACAACACGCATGTCTATTTTATCTTCGCTGGTATCTGGCACACATTAGGTACACAGTAAATTATCTGCCTGTATCAATTAATGAGCAAAGAACAATGTATGAAGAAAATAGATTTCTTTTGGTAAGGCTCTCAAAGAAGATTTATAGAACATTTTCGAAATGGGTCCTCTTTATTTCCAAAAAAAATTTTACTTTCAAATTAAAAAAAAAATTTACCCAAATGAGATTTTAGGGGATTTTGTGTGATTAACTCTTTACATTATTTTGTAGTAATTATACAGAAATCTCTATTTATGTAAACACACTGAATGCATCATAACACTAGAATAAGTGTACAAATACTGCATGTCAAATTGGGTTATAATCACTTTCAAGGGACATGATTTCCTAGTTAAACGGATTCATTTACATCTTGTGAAATATAAAATAAGTGAAAATAACTATATAAAATCAGGCTTACAGCTGGACAGATCTTCTTGGCAATGGTCCAGGCACTGAGTAGGAAAACCGCTCCAGCTGAAATGCTGGAGATGCCCAGGATGACTTTGGAGGGGGGCCTCTGACTGCTGTCCTGCTGGTGCGCCTTATCCCTGGCTACCTGTGGGAGATGAGCTGCCTCCACATTTATGATAAGACTTTCCTGTGAGGGGGTTGGGCTGGGCTGGAGGGAGTGGAATGGAAACTTGCTTGGTAAAGGAAAAAACAGAGGCAGCTCAACATTCCACCCTTAGGAAGAAAGCATAATGGAGTAAGCCAGAGATTCTAGAAAAAGCAAGTAGTAGAATCAGGGTTTGAGTACCATGGGTCATCTGGTTTAATCCTTATAACATAGATGAAGAAACCACCCCATAAGGGGACACTCAACACCAAGGCTGAGACCGATAACTTCTCTTCCTGAATCTGGTGGTTATGTACGAGAAAATTGAAGCCCATCTTTTCAAGGGAGATGATTTTTTTTAAAAGCTGCTTATTTTGGTGCAAATCTTTAAAAAAGTACATTTCATACCACCCAGACCTAGCCAACACTTTCTGCAATGTTTCCTTAATACCAAGGTATCATGGTTAACCTCAGTTATGACACAGTATCATAATATAGTGGCATTCTCTGAGGCTAATTGTGCAGAGCAGTTGCCTTTCACTAAGCTTCCAGAAACAAGGTGCATTCAGCTTCTGTTCCTCTGTGTCCCCTTTATATTTATCCATTACTTATTTTTGTTGATCATAAGAAGTCACTAAGATAGTGATTTTTTTAAAATCTATGGATTCTGGCTCAGCGGTAGCTCTACATTTCTGCTATTGAGTAAAGTAGTTTTTAAAATAAAATTAATATGCATTGTTATTCAAAACATATTTATTGAACACTTACTATATGCTGAGCTATGTATAAGTTAGTTTTCTTGCACATTTAATTGGTTGAATTGTCCTAAGCAGGGGGTGGGCAACTGTGGTCTATGAGCCAAAGCAGACCTACTGCCTGTGTTTGATCATAAAATTTTATTGGAACACTCTTACACTCACTTGTTTGCATACTGTCTATGGCTATTTTGCACTACATTAGGAAAGCTGAGCAGTTGTGATAGAAACTCATGGTCCATAAACACAAAAATATTTGAAATCTGGACTTAACAGAAAACATTGCTAATGCATGGTCTTGAGTGTGGATATTTGATTTTCTAGCTATCTTGATAAAAGAGTAAAGAAGATGGCAGTAAACTATAGCTACCCTGAGCACTATTCACTGTCAAGGGTTTGTGGCCACGAATCGTAACCATGGCATGAAACATGAGGAGAATATTAGCAAAATCTTTCTGAGAGATACAAGGCTTTTCTAAATTTGTTTAAATTATTTTCAAACGCTGTTTCTAGAACCATCCCTAATCTGTACAAATACTGCAAACTTGCAGCTTTGCATTACAAATTTATTGTTATTTCTTTTACCTCTGGTTTTTTTTTTCAGGAAAAAGGTAATTAGGCTATAAACAGAAGTCTGACAACTAATTTGAGCCAAGGCAAAATTAATACAAAGCAGACAAATAATATTAGTCATGTGAAATTAAAATAGATATATTTTAATGACATTCTAAAAAAATCCAAGTCTGATTTTTTTTGCCCTCTGTTTTCCCCTACCTTCCCTTGTGCTCATGTAATTCCCTGTTCTTTGTGGGTAGTGACATGTGCTAATTTCAGTGACCTACCAGCTCCCTGCTGTGGCTGTCCTGGCTCCTTTCCCTGACCCCACTCTTGGTCTTCAGATAGAGAGCTGCTGCTTCCCTTCCCTTTCAGGGGTTCCTTGAAGCTGATATGAGAAGACCATCCGAGGGAGAAATATTCGTGCCCACCCATTCAATTTTCAAATTTCCATGGACATTAATAAGAGCTGGTGTGCTAAATCTGTTTCGGAGCTTCAAGAACCAAACGAAAGTGAAGGTTAGTGGCACTGTGGGTGTGGATGTGCGTGTGTGCATGTATTTCTGGGTGGAGATTCCACACTGCTGTGTTCTGCCACTCCAAGAACACATTAAATATGCATCTCAATGTCAGCAGCACCTTGAGATGTTGTCGCCAAAAATTATCACCTGCCTTCTGAAAACCATAACCCTAAAAATATTGATCAGTTAAAAGGCAGGATCAGAAGGAATGAGTCAGTGTCTCGGTGGATGATCCTAATCAAATAAAGATAGTATTAACCTAGATACTCACTGATCTGCCAGTATTTGGTTTGAAATGTAGGCATCTCAACTGAAGTTATGTGTTTCATTCTTTTGAATATTTCTCCCAGACATTTAAATACATTACCACTAAGCCAGAACCAAGAAAAGCATAAAAAGCATTTTAGAGAATAAATTCAGCAAGTTTCCATTTGTACCAGATAGTAAAATTGTTGACATGCATTATGAGCAACGTGTATATTTTAGACTGTCACGTCTCAGTCACATGTTCCAGGTGGCATATTTTGGCTGTTGTGAAGTTATGTGAAAAGGTCTCAGACCTTTTAAGTTGTAGTACTTTCTTATAAATATATAGTTTCCAAGTCACCTGGCATAGCTATTTAGACAAGTCAGAAGAAAACCTTATTTCATTAATTGTATTCT
The DNA here is from genome assembly GCF_036850765.1 of Saccopteryx bilineata. Lineage (NCBI taxonomy): Eukaryota > Metazoa > Chordata > Mammalia > Chiroptera > Emballonuridae > Saccopteryx > Saccopteryx bilineata. The sequence continues at coordinate 115,209,610 of NC_089492.1, forward strand.
AAATGTAATTTCAATAAAGGGCAACTGGCTAAATACAAAATAAAAGGACTAAAAACAACAACAACAACAAAAAAAAAACGCCTGACTAGGTGGTGGTGCAGTTGATAGAGCATCAGACTGGGATGCAGATGACCCAGGTTCGAGACCCTGAGGTCGCCAGATTGAGTGTGAGTTCATCTGCTTTGAGCAAAAGTTCACCAGCTTCAACCCAAGGTCGCTGGCTCGAGCAAGGGGTTACTTGGTCTGCTGAAGGCCCGCGGTCAAGGCACATATGACAAAGCAATCAATGAACAACTAAGGTGTCGCAACGTGCAACAAAAAACTAATAATTGATGCTTCTCATCTCTCCGTTCCTGTCTGTCCCTTTCTATCTCTCTCTCTGACTCTCTGTCTCTGTAAAAAAAAAAAAAAAAAAAAGAAAAAAGAAAAAGAAAGGACTGGTAGGGAATCTCTCCACCGAAGTGTTGAGCTTTGTTTTTTTTATTTAGAGGCACGCAATGTTATTTAGAGGCACTTCCATTACTAAGGAGGCTATGAGTTGATCGACTGTGTCTTAGAATTAACTACAGTGGTGAAAGCACAAATTGCAAACCAGCATGAAGTCACAAAGGGAAAGGAGAAAAGAGGAGATGTAAAAGTTGGGGATTAATATACACTCTTAATTTTCCTCTCTGAAAATATGTGTTGGACCAGCTGCTCAGAGTCCAGGATTAGTCGGAGCAAGCCTAAGTATTGTCAGGCAGAGGGCCTAGTAAGTAGTTCTCTACAGGGTCTTCCTTTCTTTTCGCGTTTGCTTCTGTTTTCAGAGGAGTCTGGATTTTTGTTGGAGGCAATGATTATGTTTCCTCTGCTTGATGTGCTAGAATAAAATATGCTTGGTAAAGAAAGGGAGGACCAGGAATGGAAAGTGTCTTGGCCTCAAACTGTTTGTGTGAGTCACTGAGGAAGGTTCCAGTGTAATACTGTTTGTAGTTGGGGGAGGAGGTGAAGAGGGCTTGGGGCTTACCTAGCCACCATTCCTGGAGCCTTCTGTGGGCACTCCACTGCTCCCAGGAAGTGTTCATTGTACATTCTCAGAGCTCCCTTTGTCCTTTTCAATGGAGAAATCTAGCACAGATTCAGATTAAGCTTTAATTCTCAAAAGAGAGGGATAATACCTTTTTCTCTTTTCCTAATTTCTTGACTGATTTTTTTCTCAATATTTGGGTCTCAGAATAATATTTAAGTTTCCCACAAATGGCCAGGATGGAATTTCCTCATACAAAGAGTAATCACAATCTATTGAGAAATAATTATATTAATTCTGTCCTGTCCTTTTTAAAAAAAAATTTATTTAGGAAATTAGATTTTAACAGGGTCACATTGAACAATAAGAGTACATAGGTTTCAGGTAAACATTTCTATAGCATTTGAACTATTGCTTATATTGTATACCCATCACTCAAAGTCAAATCATTTTTGTCATCTTATATTTGTCCCTCTTTGCATCCTTCCACCCTTACCATTCCCTCTGTCCCCCTCCTCTATGTTCCCCTCCCCCTGGTAACCACTGCACTTTTATCTATGTTCATGAGTCTCAGTTTTATATCCCAGCTATATGTGAAATCATTGAGTTCTTAACTTTTTCTGATTTACTTATAGCACTCAGCATAATGTTCTCAAGGTCCATCCACATTGTCCTAAATGTCACTAGTTCATCATTTCTTATGGCTGAGTAGTATGCCATTGTATATGTGTACCACATCTTCTTTATCCAATCCTCTATCAAGGGACACATGAATGTCTTGGGCACTGTGAATAATGCTTCAATGAACATGGGGGTGCATGGGTCTTTACATATCAATGTTTTCAAGTTTTGGGGTAGATACCCAGTAGAGGGATTGCTGGGAAATATGGTAGTTCTATTCTTATTTTTTTGAGGTGCCACCATACTTTCTTCCATAATTGCTATACCAGTTTACATTCTCATCAGCAGTGAATGAGGGTTCCTTTTTCTCCACAGCCTCTCCAACACTTGTTATATCTGTCTTGTTGATAATAGCCAATCTAACAGGTGTGAGGTGGTATCTCATTGTAGTTTTGACTTGTATTTCTCAAAGAGCTACTTCTTAGTGTTTCCTATAGTGACAGTAAGGCATATTTGTGAATTAAACCAAGAATTTTTAAATAAACTGTGAAAAAATTTAGCTTTTATTTACATATCCCTTTCAGTTTGTCAAGTGATCCCATGACTACTATAGCTCTTTTGATTTTAGAAGGTAAGCTCCACAGCAAAGTGAACTCGATCATCCTCATTTTAGACAGGAGGAAACAGACTCCACAACAAAGATTTAGCATAGGTTAGGTGGTTGGTATTTGCCAGATTCTTGACTAAAACTCATGACCCTAGATTTATAAGCATCATGCTAAGTTCCCCATCAGTTCAGAAAATCTTGAAAAACAGTTATCCTATGTGGAAAACTTACCTATTAGCTTTTTACCTCTAGAGACCCCGTTCAAAGTAAAGACAGTTGAAATCTCCAGAGTATGTCCAAATTGCTGAAAGTGGAGGCGTACCAGCGTGAGCTTTGCTCACAAGAACCAAAGGAGCTCGTTTCTTCCCACCACCATGTTCAGTGGTATCATGCCGGCAGCTTGAAACGGGCCATGGCATGAGTGTTCACATCATGGAAGTTGGCTAACATTTCAAAGCAGAGTAAGCTGATTGTCAACTCTCAAGAGTGTTGGTTGTCAAACATCTACCAGCACACTACTGGTTAAAAATCTGGGCACCCAAGCAAAAATTCTTTAGCTGGATTTTTTTAAAGCACTTGATTTGTAAGACACCATGTTTCTTTGTGAATCCCTTTGAGTATGTCCTCTTGTAGTCTTTTGAAACTCTAAGTAGGAGAACATCAAAAATATGTTGTTTTCCAAGAAGGAGAGTGAGGTTTGGGAATAAAATTTGCTACTTGTTTAAGGCTATGGGTGTTTGTGAACATACAATTCTGCTTTAAATTACACATAATTTTAAACAACTGTGTAAAAAAGAGTTTTAAAACTTTAATGGTGCTGAACCAAGAATAGGAATTAAAAAGAAAATATAAAACTATACCTTGTTTTTCTGCTTTAAAAAAATGTTTTCCTCTCATTTGCAATTAAGATGCTCATAATTTGCATAAAATGTGTAAAATTAGAGATAATTGAACTACAGTAGCTGTAAAAAGTGGTTTTCCATTTAAAAAATGAATCAGATGTCCACTAAAAGGGTGTAAGAGCCATTCACCCCCTCTCCTCCTCTCCCATTTGGGTCTCTGGTATTTTTCACACTTTTATAGCTGATTTTATTGCCAAACAATCCATGGAGTTTGTAGCAGCTCTGAGACAGCAGCTGGCCAGGCAGGCCTGTTAACTCTGGCATGTTAAGGACCCTTCAGAAGATTTCAAACGCAGCCCCAAGATCCAGGTCAGTAGATCAAATCCAGGGAGACCTTTGGGAGGCTGCATGCAGTGGGGATGGGAGGAGAGGAGACCATGGGGAGAAAGGAAGACAAAAAAAGCCCCAGCACAGAAGTGCCTTCAAACTAAACATTAATAACTGTTTTTGTTTCCCTGGATCAGGGTTCCACCTGGGAACCTCCCATTTAAAAGGGTCAATCTGGAAAAGAGTGCACCAGTAAGCAAAGTGGCCACAAATGATGGTCCCAAACCGATGTTTGCGTTCTGATTGAAAGAGACTTTCTTCCCAAGATAAGGTGCAGCCTCCATTCTGAAGGTTACCTCAGGACCAGTGCTCAGAGACTGCATGAAAGATGTCTTAGGCTTCTTCCTGATCGCCCATCACTGAGATGGGCTTCACCTCTTACCACGGGGAGCCCAAGCAGATGATGAGGCAATGACCAATGGCATGCTGTTTGTGTGCTGCTCTCTTGAGAGGTTCACAATAGTCAGTATTGATAGGCATGCTCTCCATTTTGTCCTCTTCCCTGAAAGCATAGCACTTCAAGGGCAGAGCCTATGCAAATAAGCAACCCTTGTGCTTTGGGCTGGCTCACAGTGCTAAAGCATGATGCACAGTGTGCCCCTGTGGGGAGAAAATGTTGAATTCTTCGAAATGTTACAAAGCCCTGAAAACTATTTGAATGAAAAAATGCTAGCTGTAGTTCTCTATCTTCTGATAAAGGGTATAATATTACAGTTTTTTAAAGAATGTACATGATGCATAAAAACAAAGATAAATGTTTTTCCCCCATTTTAGTGTGAGATCTCCCATACAAAGACATTTTATCTGTGACTCTCAAACATCTGCTCATGCCATGCCTACTTGTTATGCAATAGATCCCAGAGCATCTAGAAGGTATGTAAAAAAATGTTGATTTGATTTGACATTCTTTATTCTTACAAACCTGGAACCTTCACAGTCAGCTCTGTCTGGAGAGACCTTTTCCGGTATAGATCTTTACTGCTAATGTTCCTACTCAATCTGCATCATATCTCTTTAAATTAATAAAATAAAATATCTTAGACTCCCACCCTTTCTTTGAAAGTAATCAGCTGATTTACTAATAGGGAGTCGGGTTATTGATTTCCAGTTTGACCCCTGCCTAGTAGCTTGTTTACTTTCAATGTGGGGCATCCTGAAGATGCCAGAGTCAACTCATAGTAGTGACTCTGCTGGCATCTGAGACATCACAGAAAGCCAGTGGGAAACAATGGCAGCAGGATACCAATATTCTGAATCTCTGCAAACTGCACTACCCACAAAGCTATCTGCTCCATTTTTCCATTAGGCCAACCTGGGTGTGCTCCTATTAGCTATGGGTATCTATTTTACTTATCCCATGGCATATTTATTTCTCATGGGGAATCAACAGAAACCTAAAATTATTTTTACATATTCTATTTTCTATAGAGGGTGTGTGTGTGACCGAAAATTTGTCATAGTTAATAACATGGATAAGAGATAAATACTATATGTGATATAATGAATCTTTATATAGTGTAATTCCAAGTTCTTAGCACGCTAGGATGGAAATGTCTGAAACTGTTCTGTGAAGACACATCTTGAAGAATGAGGGACAGAGAAGACCATGGCAGAGAAGAGAAGATGGGAATACTTGAGTGACATCTGGGACTGGGAATGGGCACCTGTGTGTGAGACAATTAGAATACATACTGCAATTCTGTACTTCTTGCATGTTGAGACTGCATGGGACTTCCAAATTTTCCTCAATACAGTGCTCTGAGAAGTAGTTAGTTGAGGTTGTGCAGAGTAGCAATGCCTTTTTGGCATTCTTTATACTCATTATAAAAAAGTATGGTAAATAATGCTAAAAGTACAGTGTGTACATTTCTGATTTTTATTTGTTTAAAGCTGGTGAGGAGAATCTCTTCCAGACCTTTGGAAAGACACGTGCTTTCTAGATACTTACTTTAGTTATTTTCTCTCTTATACTCCACCACTAGCTTTTAGTCTGTTTATATGGGCATGTAAAAATGCAAAACTAGCTTTCATTAAAAGCTAGAAAAAGATAAAAGAAAAAAAAATAGGAGTAAAATATGTAGCACACGATCTTCAGAGTGTCCTCCAGTGGACTTCAAACTTGGATTTCAATTTCTTAGCTCTCTATTTTCAGTGATCATCCTTCACAAGCCCAAGTAGTAACTGCCTCAGCCACAATGGGACTCTAAGATGCTTGAGGGCTTGGGGGCACCATGGCCCATTTGGCGGCCACTTTACCTTCATCTTTTCACTCCGACTTTCCCTGTGTAATTACTGAATACCCCTCCCATGGGAGAAGACTCCTTAGTGCATTCTCTCCAACTAGGTTGCTTCCATTTTAACCTGCCTTCTAGTGAATGTAAATTATATTAATTTTTCAAGAGTCTTTTGTGTAATATGGAAACTTCAAGCTGAGGACCCAAGGCATTTTCTTTCATCAACCTGATTCTAATTTCATCAAAGCACTAAAAAGAAATCCATTTGGCTTTTTTACTTATCCAATACTCTACTTACTCTGAAGTGCATTCAAAAACCACCTCTATGATTTGAAGATGCCGCTGCAGAATTATGTAATTGGACCAACAGTTGCCTGTTCTCTAAACTCTTGCCACCCTATGTTATTGCAGAGCAGACTACTGTTTTTGCAGACCTTCTTTATTGCATAAATGGCTACATTATCACTGTGTACACATTAGGACAAGAAAATGGGCCCCTTAAGGCAAATAAGGGTTCAAATAACCCAGACAAGGTAGCCCAACTGAATTGAGGATTCACCTTTGTTACAACCTTATTGCTTTATGGCATATGAGCTAGTGGAAGGGACAGAATGCTTCAAGGATGTTTCTACTGATCCTGCTGGCAAATCACAGCTTTATTACAGTAATGAGCCTGACCATATTTCTGCGCTTATGCATATTAGGTACCAAATGTATTTTCTGGCCTGCCAGCCTGTGGTAGTAACTAACACAGGCAATTTGTCCTGGGTTACAGTGTGTGTGCATGCATTAGGCATGAGCATGTTAGTTGCCTTGGGTTATAAAATACTACATGTTTCATCATGCATACTTTTATACGCACAACTTAACTGTATGCAAAGTAGCTTGGCAATTAACCAATGCAACTTATTAGTTTACTATAAGATTATTGCATAAACATATGAATTGGGGACAACTACAAGTTTAATTCAGCAATATTAAAAATTTCCTAGGATTATTAAACATCTTTAAAAATGCTGACTTTTCCCCCTCTATGGTGTGTTAAGGTTTTTTTTAAAAAAAGGTCCTGATTCTCCTCTCATTTTCATTTCCATAAATAACCCTAAATGACACCCTCTTTAGGAGGCTGTGGGTTTTTAGACCATGAATTTTCTCATACTCATTGTGAGCTGATATTTGGCCTTTGACCCCATCAGCTTTTAGGTAAAGGTGAATGGTCATTATTCTAATTTCTTTCTCAGGACCATATTTTATGTATGCCATTTATTGGGTCTCTGATTACTAAAAAATGACATCAGCATAATTCAGTTCAACCACTTAAAAACAATGTATTTTTCCTCTGTTTCTATTGACTAGGGGGATCATAAAGCTCGGTGCTGTTTACTTGACTGTATGACAGTATAGAAAGCATGCTAATTTAGGGGCTTACTCCAAAAGAGCATACCCATGGCACTAGGTCCTCCTGAATGTTTAATTAAAATGAGCTCTTACTTTCACTTCCTCGCAAAGCAAACAAAAATAAATACATTAAGAAAGAATTAGGATTTGTGGGAAACTTCTGCTAAAGGAAAGGCAGCTGTTGCTGTATCCACATACATATCTTGTTTTTTATTTTTTATTTTTTTATTAAGTGAGAAGTAGGGAGGCAGAGACAGACTCCTGCATGAGCCCCTACTGGGAACCACCTGGCAAGCCTCCTACTGGGGTGATACTCTGCTCATCTAGGGCCACTGCTTGGTTGCTCGGCAACTGAGCTGTTTTTAATACCTGAGGCAAGGCCTTGGAGCCGTCCTTAGTGCCTGGGGCAACCTTGCTTGAAGCATTTGAGCCATGGCTGCAGGAGGGGAAGAGAGAGAGGGAGAGAGAAGGGAAAGGAGTGAAGAAGCAGATGGTCACTTCTCCTGTGTACCCCGACTGGGAATCAAACTTGGGACTTCTGTATGCTGGGCCAATGCTCTACCACTGAGCCAACCAGCCAGGGCCCACAAATCACTTATTTTAAGTGGTCAGAGAATGACTTCTCTTCTTCATTTGGGTTGGAGTTATGTAAATGACCACACAGGACAAGTGCCTTTATTTAGTCTTTACTAAAGCTGGAATCATGTTGTACAAGAACTGATAACATGAAATAACTCGAAATAAGTGGGCTTATCCCACTTCTGAAGCTTGCTTTACAGTACTGATATTTCTCCTTAGCAAATCCTGCTGCGTTTTTAAGTAATACAATAAAACAACATAAATGTCTTTGTGGCGAAAACATTGTTTCAGAAGGAACATGGCTGTTTTATTCTCATCTTTAATCTCTCCTATATTGAATTTGTGAAAACAGGAATACCCTGGCCTATGTGATTTGCTTATGCACCCCCCGCAATTACTCATGCACTAGAGAAAGGAAGAATGGGAGGAAACTCCATGTTGATAATAGAAACACCCCAAATAAATATAAAACCAAGACTGAAAAGTGTCTTTTGCAGTCCTGTCACAGATTATACAGCTCATGATAGATACTTAGTTCTCTGACAGTTTCCCCTGTACCTTCGCAGGGAAGTTGATAGAAATTACTCTAGCTGAATGCTTAAAGCAGATGTTATCCCATTAATTAGCTCTGGACCTGGATATACTCGAGACTTTCCCATTTTCAGGCCGAAAGGAATTGGTCCCAGTGAGCGTGCTCTATATCCACATTTAGTATCATCTCATAAACAGCAGTGAAAACACAGCAGGCCCTTGATGAAGATACATTAGCTTATTTCTAATTTAAAGTTATGTTGCTTAACCTTAATGTAATTGGTCACCGGTGGCCAACTGTTTGTATAGTGTGCTGATGACCAAAGAGGTGTAATAAATTATAAAACTCTCTGCTTAAATGGAGGGAACGACTGTTTCGTTAAAAGCTTTGCATGTAATAATGGTAAAATAATTGCACCTCAAGCCGAATAACTGTGAAGCTGTTAATACTAACAACAGAGTTGTTCTCAGGGTATCTCAGTCCACCCTCATTTAAAATAAATACATGAATCTGGTTCTTATATGTAGCCAAAGACTAACTGTGCAAGTGAATGTCGCATTGAATGAAATAAAAGAGCTAGTCAGTCTGTTATCTTATTTGGGGATGATGCTGATGGCTAGTGAGTGGGTTGAATTAAAATAACCAATAGTTATGGTTGACTCAGAAATAAAAAGTGCAAGTAAGTCTGTTTTGTACATCAGTTCGTAGTCACTGTGGACACGTCTGTAAGGAAGACTTGATTAGTTGGTAGAATAACTGGGATGATAATCAAATATGAAAGTAATTGACACAACTTTAATGTTTAATAATGAATAGTATGCCAGGGGCAGAATAAAGGGAAACTCTTTTTCTTTGAGAACAAGTTCTGACTTAAAATTCCTTTGGCCCAAATATAGACAGCAATTACTTGAGGCTTGTGAACTACAATTCCAGGATTATAGTTAAAGTTATAAATATGGTTCAAATCAAATCACTCGATTAACAACGTTTAATCTATTATGAGTAGTGATATTCATTCCATAGGTTTCCTATATGTTGCTGTTGAAAATCTATTCTCCCCTTTCCTTGTTAAAGGCTTGAAATGCAGAAATGAAATAAACACATTCGTGCTTCTGTCAGGATGTTTTTTGTTGTTGTTTTATTTCATCTTGGTTGGATTGTGTTAAATAGCTTCGCTCAGACAAGTAGGAAAAGTAAAAGTTTTTGCTTTTCTCAAAAGATAGTCCTTTTCTCTAAATATTTGCACTCTGAATTTGAATCGCCTCCAAAGGATACTCACTTCACAATAGAGAAAAAACATTTCCCTCCCTTCTCACATTACGTTTCTTAGAAAGACCTTCCAATAATTTAAACTATTTACAGTACCTCTAGGTCATTATTTCCCCTGACTCCGCTGAAATACCCTGGGACACTGTTTACGGCTGACTTCTGAGTTACCTCACAGGATCAGTTTACAAAGTGGAGACTTCGCCATGTGAAAGTCATTACTCTGTTGAACACAACTTGCAATGTTAAAGTTTTTATTTTCTTTTTAATTTCCCACTTTCACACAAACACCGCCATGGCTGGGAGTGTTAGTTAAGAAAACCCCAGAAGCTCAGATGTGAAGATAGGTATCTCTCCAGGGTCAATCTATCAATATTATTTGGGGCTAACTCACACAATCAAAAATATTGATGAGAAAATAACAGGAGAATCAATGGTTGTTTTTGTTTGTTTGTTTATTTGTTTTACTTCTCAAAAAAAGAAACTTCCTATGAAATTAAAAATTCTGTGTTATGGAAAGTAACCTATCAGAGCTTCTAAGCAGTCAGAGGGCAATGGGCTATTCCATGAAGACCATGTTAATTGAAGCTATTATAGGGGAAGTCCCCAAGTTTGTGCGGAGAACCATTGTGCCCTGGGAATAACTTCAGAGCTACACTTCTTAACAGTAAAAATGACTGTGTTACTATTCCAACTAAAAATCAATGTGGCTCACAATTTTAATAAGGAACATGAATCTGAAAATGTGTTTAGTATCAGGTTATATAAACACACCCTAATGAGATACCATAAAATCCATCACATTAAAGGCTGGTTTCCTGCAAGGTATATTAGCTAAAAATGCTCCATATATTAGGTCAGTATAACAGTACACATAATAAAGCAGCTCCGTCAAGATAAGATGCATGTTTTACCCCTTAAAACTGTTATGTTTTGCACATTTTATAAGGTTCCTTGAATACATGAATAAGATAAGTTATTCCCATCTCTTTCTTAAGCAATCTCAGAAATGGCTATGACCTGAAATTGGAATTCTTGTAAACACCCATCCGAAGAAAATGTGTGCAGCTCTGTCTTAAAGAGATGGTACATGTTTAATTATCCCAACTTCTTCTAGCAGAATACTATTAACATGCACATTAGCATCATCTCATTGGTTCATCCTGCTGCTCCACCTTAGGGGCAGCAGTGGGAGCTAATCTTATTGCTCCCATGCGCATAATAATGAAATTTGGTCTTGTCTCAAGGCAGCGTTCTTTGGTCTAAAGTACAGCTGGAGACATTACCATTCTGGAAAATTTCTGACCAATTCATTGTGAAAGATAAAGAAAGAAAATAAAATGTCGTCCCAAACAACGATTGTGAAATATATTATTTTACCTTGAGTGTCAAGTATTAAGTGACTGAAGGTGCAAATGACTCCATGTTTGGATGCAGATAAGAGTGGGAACTAAAATCTCCAATCCTTATATCTGTATAGCTACCCAGGAGTATGCCACCCATACGATCAGTGTCTACCTGTGAAAGTTTTGTTCCTGAATTTTATCTTCAACTGTATATGGGTGTGATAAAAATAAACCAAAACCATAGAAAGAATCCTTTGCTCGTGTCTTTTTCATCCGTTTTCCAAGAAACAATGACGAGGTTGCATGAAATATATAATACCATTGCCTTTTTGCAGGCAACGTTGGAAAGCTCTAATAAAAAAATATGCATACATCGCATGGCACACACAAAACTACATGTGAATTCAAGGCTACTGAAATAAGGGAGGTTGTTCCAACATTTCCCCCACTGTACATTATTTGTATTCAAGGTTTTTGAAATGACATTGTAATCTGATGATGCACCAGCCTATTATATTGTCTAGCAGGACAAATATCCTTGCGTTTTCTCTGTAGAACTAACACAATTTTTCCATGTCAGAGGTGCATAATATCCTGGCGGTCATAAGGAATGATGCTATTAATCCTCTTGGGCAATCTCCAGGTCTGATTATTAGGGAAATAAATTTGCATGCTGCATATGAGCTAGGTGAATCACTGAGAGCACAAATTATATTTCCTGACAGCAAGTTAGAGAATGGAGCCGTGTCGCTTTTTTATCTCCCCCCCCCAAAAGCTATAGAATTTCAATTCATTACATGAGATTGGTTAGAATTCAAGTCTCTTTTTAAGTTGATATTAAGTTGAGTCTGTTATCTCTGCGAAGGCTGGTAGGTTCCCCAGAGTATCCACCTAATCACTACTTAAAAAAATCGAAACGTATAGTTAGTGTCATGATTTAGGTACCAGAGCTACTTTATTTATCAGCACAGAGTGAGATAATTTCAATTTGAGCCTCCATAGCCCTCATGAATTTAACTGACTTGAAAGCTTTTCACCCCAACTCCCTTTCTCCCTCCCCCTTTTGTTGCATATTGTAATAATAGTTATTCCGGGCACCTTCCCGGCTGTCATGCCAAGCATCACACTAGGCTCCTTCCTCTATCAGAAAGCCCTGATCTAGCCAAGCTTGTGCAAACAGCCCCCAGTTTTTCTCTCCACATCTGACTGCCTCCTCTTTGCCAGCAGTACTGCCAGGCGCGTCTGCATTCAATATCCATGATGAATGTATTTTTATTATTTCCAGGGATTGGCATCTGAGAAACCTTTTTGCATTATTAAATTTGAGCAGGGAGAATGATAGCAAATAAGAGCATAATAAATTGCTTTATGTCCTAATGTATTAATTAAGCAGACATTTATTATAATGGTTGTTTTATAGACCCATTGTAAAAATGTACGATTGTATGCTGATATTCTTAGCGGGAGCTACATATGGTAACTCGGGTGGATGGGTTGTGATGATTGTCAGGTTGGAAAGGGTTCACCAGGTCCAGCCTGCAAATTCACAAGGCAGCAGACAACCTGGCTGAACCGTGGGTTTAGTAAAATAGTACTGCTATGGCTAGCGTGTGAATGAGAATCCTTTTATTGTTATCGTGGTTATGTGTAAAATAAAAATATACCACACACGGTAAATACCTTATGTGACATACATACTATTTTACAGTTTTGAAAGGACATTTACAGATGAATGCACCACAAAAGATAGAGATTAGAGAGCCTTTCTTCAACTCAAAAATGTGTATTATTATCATTACTTGAAACAGAAATATGTGTACATTTCAAAATAATAAGAATAATGGAAAATCCAAGAGGCAGACAATTTTGGAATATGTAAGATCCAAGTGCTTTAGATCATATTTATTTATTCAGAGTGAACCAGAAGCGGTGCAGCTCAGAGGGCTATACCTCGGCCTTCTGATGGCTTGACTCATGGGTGGTTGTAAAAAAATAATAATACACAATTCATTTGCCATTTTTCCAAATAAATGAATGAATAAAAGATTCTAGCAAGTTTTTCCCTCACTTTGCTCTCCCATTCAGTCAGTATGGTTCTGGTGCTAATGTCCTCAGAACAGGAATACCTATGAGTCACAGGCGGCTTGTGGGCACCTGGCTTGTGGTTCTGCAGAGTCAGGAAATATTTTCTAGATTTTAAAAGAGTGGGTAACAGTGGAGTGAATTCAAAGAATGTCCATGGGGGGCACTGAGAGTCTCAGGGGCTGTTCCCTGTCCCTCGCATGGGGGTTATTTTTGTAAGGGTGTTTTTCAGCACTGTTGAATTTAATTCCTGCCTATTACTGGGCACTGAAGGCTGATAATAGAGGTGACTGATAACAAGCTCAGAAAAAGGCATGAGGTTAGATGCGAATATGCCTAAAACCAGTTACTGGAAATAAAGCAAACCAAATTCATCCCCAGTGCCATTCTAGACTCCTTGTTACAAGAATACAGCACTTGTGTCTGGCTGCAAAGCAGATGTCAGTATGATTAAGGAATACAGAGAGAGATGGAGAAGGGACGAGCTGGAATACACTGGTCATTGAGTGCACATGGGGGGCCTTGAGCATGACCACTGGGCAACCGTGGAAAAGAACTCAGAGGCCATGCAGGGTGCGTCCATCGGCTGGCAGCCCAATGACATGTAATCCAGAAAAGTGCTGCCTCTCTCTGCATGATGTGAAAACAGTCATTCAGTTCAGTGAAAATGCATCAGTTTGACAAGTACATTTATATTTAGAAGGTGATAAAATCTGAGTGATCTGAGTTGGCCACTTTAGTACCAGTTGTTTCAACATTCTGTATAGCTTAGAGAAGGAACTTCCACCTCCTAAACCAAGCATCATGCTAGGTGCCTGGTTCGTGCTCTTTCCTGCGGCCTGCTCCATTGCCCTCCATGGAGTGAGGGGGTGGGGGCTTGTTTCAGAGAGAAGGACTCTGAGATCTGAGCAGTCAAGTCAATGCCTGAACCCAGAGCGAGGAGGCAGGGGAGCTGGTGTTGACGTACGGCTCTGATCCCTTAGGTTCCGTTCTTATTCCTGGACCAACCTTTCTCCTAGAGAGAAGGAGAGAGAACGAGAGGTAGAGGTGCAGATAGGAAGAGGGGAAAAGAAAGGGAAAGAAGCTGGGAAGAGAAGAAGGAGGGAAAGAAGAAAAAAGAAACACACACATAGCGAGAGAGAGTGAGAGAGAGAAGGAAAAGAGAATCTGAGTCTTCAAATGAAAAGAAAAAGAAGGCAAATGTGATCCAAAGTATTCCTTTATTTATTTTTCACACTTTGGTTCCAAATGTGGTACTGGGTGCTCTGTCTTTACAACAACTAGCATGTAAATGGAACTTGAGGTTACTTGAGCTTGGCCACCACCTTCCTCAGATTTATCAGGCAGAGTACAGAGGTCTCATGCCTCTGTGTTATGATGTTTGAACCCAGACAAAGTAAACTAATCTTGATCTTTTACTATCTGTCATGTCTTAGAGAAAGCCATTTAACTCATTTGAGTGTTCAGTTAGTATTACTAGTAGTAATTATTGGTGTTGTTATTATTAATATTGCAATACTTAATAGACTCAATTGTACAATCTCCCAGGTCTCTAGTCAAAATGCAAACTTGTATAAACCAAACTAAAAACCAGGTGGAATCCAATCTTCCTCTGTCATTACCCACCCAGCATAAAAACAGTACACTGATTGGTGGGGACCAAGACACTGAGCATAAAACCAAAAGCTGAGAGCGGCAGTGATTAGCCTCTCGCACCGTGATTGCGTGAACTTGATAGTGCGTCCGGTGTAATCCTAGTGATTTCCATGTCTTACATTTGTCCTGGGCTGTGCAGTGAACAAAAATTTTGACTTCAGGGTCCTCACACAGGTTTCATAATTAACCCACAAGATAACTGAGCCTTCTATTGACTTTTATAGATGTGGAAACTGAGTTTCAGGATTTGGAACGATGTGCCCAGTGCCACCTGTAACTAATAGAACAGGATATGAAACTCGAGTTTTTGGCTGCTTATGGTTGTCCTTTAGGGACTGAAACTTTGGATCTTGAATTTTAAGTGGAGGTATTTCAAACAGAGAATGGAACATGGAAGATTTTCTACCAAACTATTTGTATAAGGTCTGGCTCCACAAAATAAGTAGACTGATATACACTTTTAAATGCTGCACAGTTTTAACCACACTAAGACCACTCATATTTATTGAGGGTTTGAATTCCAACCATAGCATACTTGTCCTGAAAGCAGAGGTAGCTTTTCAGGATTTTGCCCAGAGCCCTGGTGCCTACCAGGGAGATGGCAGTCTACTGTTAGCTCCTGTGCAGTGACCTATCATGACAAAAAAAAAAAAAAAAAAAAAGAAAAAAGAAAAAAAAAGAAAAAGGAATTTCACACAGCCCAAGCAACTGACAAAACAGCTCACCTTTCAGAGAAAATGTAATATTTTCTGATAAGCAGCTTATGCTAGTTTTCCTAGCAAATAGCCCGGAACCATTTCTGTCTGTGGCACTTCTAGATGTGATAAGTTGAAGGGAACCCCTCTGACCATGCCACAGCCAGGCAGGCCCTTCTCATTCAGGGGACAGCTAGCTGGGAAAATGTAAACATGTGGCAATTTGAAAATGATATAAAGTAATTGATCACAGAGATAGCCTAGAGCATGCATCGGTAACAGAAACACATGTCCCTGTTTATGAAGTTGCAAACAGAGAAATGCGTATTTATTGTTGGAGGTGGAGGCCAAAGCCTGGGGCAAGATAAAGTCAAAGCCTTGTCACTTTTGCACAGGGTTGTGCATGAAGCCAGTGCACATGGCTTCGTAGCCATGCTGGATTTCCAATGTGTGTACAACGAACAGGTGACAAGAGCTGGAGGTCCCCCTTCTGGGTTAACTTTGCTCACCCCAGCAACATAATGAGGTGATTTTTATCACCATTTTGTGGAAAAAGAACTGCGGATCAGAAAACTTCGGTAGCGTTCTTTGCATTAGGAAGGTGATTCATAACAAGAGTTAGGCTTTGAACCAATTTCTGACTTTCAAGCTCAGGGCCCACCACACCATTCTCATTCCAGAACTAAAAATGGGGAGGTACGTTCAGCAAAGTTTGCCTGTATCTGCTTGACACTGTGCTGCCAGGCCACTCAAAGACAAAGGGTCATGGTGTTTCTTCCTTCTGTAACTAGTCACCAAAGAAAACCTAAGGAGGTGCCCTGTCTCCTCAGATGTCTGCACATCAAGGGCTTGGTCAGGCTCTGGTGAAAGATAAAGGCGATTCTTTGGAGAAATTTCCAAGTGACATCCCGCCTGTGCCTTGTAAAGAACACAAATGTGCCTACAGAGTTTGCTTTCATAAATTTGGTTGCAGGCTATGTTGAGGGAAAATGCATCCCACCTTCCCTTTACCTTGCAGATATTCGGTGACCATTAGACCACATTTTAAAATGAATTGTGTGTGCTGATGTTAGAGAAGGTTAGACTCTCTGAGCTGCCACCAGTGACATATGACTACCGTGACAGACAGTCAACGGTATTCAAACCGAATTAATCAGAAAACACAGCCTGCTTCAATGTGATGTTTAGAGGGAGGAGGAATAGCCACTTATTTACCAAAGGGATGTCACTGAACCATCTTTCTATCTAAAGATAGCCCATGGCTACAAAATCCTTTCAAAACAGCAGTAGAGAGATAAACTGTACTGGGGGCCAGGGCTTTCGGGCTGGCTCCCTCTTGTTCTCTCCTTTCGTTTCTCTAGCTGGCCCTGCTTATTTCATTTTTGGCAAGACCACAAGATAAAGTGGAGGCTCGGATTCTTTCTAAGGGGACAGCAGGGACACAAAGAGCCTTTGGAGATGGAGGCCTTTGCTCTGATCATTCTCAATAGTGAAAACTCATGCGTATTAGCACCTTGGAAAGAAGGAAATATGGTAATAATGGTACCGGTGGTACCTTAATTTTACCAATACGTAATGCTAATTATGTAAACATTTGAGAACTCTGAAATCTCTTCATCATGAGTGTCATACAGTGGAAACATTATGCAGCCTAACTCAACATTATACAGTAATAATGTTATTTCACATTGGCTAGTTGACAGGCATTGGCCAAGGCTGTCTATCAAACAAAACTGTTGTGCCAGATTGTATCTTGGCGATAAGTAGAAAAAGAGCCACTCAGAGTCTGTTTATGTGTTAATCAAGGCATCAGACATAGGTCACTCCTTCTGACACGTCCTTTACTAAAATAATATGGAAATCTGCGTACTAGGTGTCTTAGTCAGCTTGAGCTGCCATAACAAAACACTATAGATTGGGTGGCTGAATAGAAATTTATTTCTCACAGTTCTGGAGGCTGAAAGTCCAAAGTCAGGCTGCCAGCCGGGTAACATTCTGGTGTGAGCCCTCTACCAGGCTTGTAGATGACTGCCTTCTTGATGTGTCCTCACATGGCAGAGAGAGAGCTCTATGGTTTCTGTTTTTATAAGGACACTAATTCCATCATGAGGATTCCGCCCACAGGACCTCATCTAAATCTAATTATGTCCCTAAGGCCCGTTTACAAACTCCATCACATTAGGGGTTAGAGCTTTTCCATATAAAATTTTTGGGGCACAGTTTAGTCCATAGAACCAGGCATAGCTGGATATTTGTTGCTGACCCCCAACCCCAACACACCCATCCTTTGGTCACAAACTTTTATTTAAGTTTCAAGTTAAGTATAATTTCATGGTTCTATTTTTTCCTAAGGGTTTACGAAATTATCTTGCTATAACGACCCAAATTTTGCATGCCCTCCTACTTATACAAATGAGGCAGATAACCACATAAATTTGTCATGATGGCAAACAAACTACCTTGCACCCATGTCAGTTAGACTTGGTAATGACTTGCGGAATGATCCTGACACTTGTCCCAAGACCAAGGACTTTGCTTCTAGAACAGAGCCTAAACAATGTGTACATTTCCTCCTTTTTACCTAATACTTAACAGAAATATATATATATATATTTTAACATTGTATAATAGTCACAGTGGGGAAGAGAATTCAGGTCTCAATGCCACAAAGATCTAGGATTCTGGATGGAAACTAAACTTATAGTAATGGTACCTGTTGGCTATCTGAAAGCAATGCCATTGGTTTTCTTCATACAGTGAGTTTATAAGTGTTTTAAATGAATTGCTTTAGTATTGAAGTGATACATACCTAGATAAAAATCAAGAGTGAAATTCTCTTTTCTTCTTCCTCCTCCATCCTCTTTAAAAAAAATCTTTTTTTTTTTTTAAAGAAGCTGTGAAAAACCTGAAGGGTTTATACTATTAAAGGAAGAGATTATTGAGTAATTGCCCACCAGGATTGACTTGTTAAGAGCTTGGTAAAACTTAGAGGCTAAGTCTACATAGCGTAAAGTGAAGAGGATATTTGGTAATTATTATTTAATTTGAGCCATCTTTGCCAAGAGGTCCTTTTGTAATTAATTAGTCTTCATTTAAACACAATTTCATAAGTGGACCCCCAAGTATCACCTCAGGAGGAAAATGCAGTACCAATAATGTTGTTATATCAAGAAATATTATCATGGAATCTATGATATTGCACAAATAATTATTCATAACCATAACAAAACAGTCCCTTATGTTCAGAATATCTATCTTATTTCTCTCTTGCTTAATCTCTGTCTCCCTTTCTCTCTCTTTCTCTCTCACTAAAAAAAAAAAAAAGAAAAAATTTCAAGACCCACATAGAAAGAATAACTTACTAAAATGCTTCTATAAGGTCTACCGGAAAGTTCTGTTTGTTTTTGGAATAAAACAAAATACAAATTTTTCTTACCATCAATAAACTTTATTAAATAATATAATTGCCATTATTATTAATGATTTCTTGCCAGCATGAGGGCAATTTGTATATCCGATTTTTGAAAAATGTTTTATCTTTTGATGCAAAAAATTGAACCGGTGCTTGTTTGATATCTTCTTCATTTTTGAATTTTTTGCCCTTCAAAAAATTTTGTAAGGACAAAAACAAGTGATAGTCGGAGGGTGCTAAGTCCGGGGAATATGGTGGATGCGACAGACATGCTTCTGTAGCATTTCTTCCTTGTTGAAATTTGTAAAAATTACAGTGGGGTAAATGAACTTTATCAGTAGCCATGGGTACACTATCGCTTCACACATAAGACTAACGTGAATCAACTTTGTTTTAGTTAATTTGCTATGTCAGTATGTATACATTAAGTGATAAAAATAGAGAGGCACACAAGCGCCAAATAAACATGTGCTTACGTGTTGAAACTTGTTGTGATAGAAACAGACAGAACTTTCTGGTAGACCTTATATTAATGTTGATTAATTATGCTGGGTGACTTGAACTTAAAAAATGCTGCTAAGTAAACTTTTCAAGAATGCATCAGGAAATTTCTCCTGTAAGTATTTAGTACAAATAAAGACCTTTTGGTTTGATTTGCAGGTGATGAAGGGAGCACAGTATACCCTTATTGCCACAGTTTTCTCTTCTATGTGTTTTAATCCAGCTCAAGTCATTTCAACAACCTGTAAGGTGCACATGTGGATGACACCTACCTGGTTGCAGGCACTGTGCTTTCTAGGTAATGAGCTCCTGCTAGATAGCAAGTGCTTTACAGGCAGGAACCACATCTTAAAAGACTTTGTATCCCTGATGTCTAGCAATCAATATTCAAGTGTGAACATGCACAGTGTGTTTGGGGAATGCAGTCCTGGATAGGACTGGATAATAAGTGCTAGGGTAATAAGACAGGGGAACCGATCCTGGAAAGTCTTGAATGCAGTCCAAAGAGTCGCAGACAGTAATGATATAGAAACCAGAGAATATTCCTGTGGTGAAGACTTCAATCCACATAATAACCATGCCATTAGCTGGTGCAATTATTCTAGTTGGCAATTATTTTCTGTAAGGAGTGAGATAGTAAATATTTTCTGCAGCTACTCGACTCTGCAGCCATGTAGCAAGGAAAGCAGCCACAGACACTACGTGAGCAAATGTACTAGGCTGGATTTAGCCCATAGATCATAGACTGGCCACTTCTGATCTGGTTCAATGCTTGCTATTTAAAAATTTTTATAACAAAAGACCATATAACTGAGATCTTCTGAATGGCAAGAACAGTACTTAATGAATAATGTTATTAGTGATTTTTGATGACACGCACTATATATGGATCAACAAAAAATAAATGATGATATAACTCAGAAGTCACCGCACCTTTAAAGCCTGCATTTGTAATGCTCAAGTTGAATTATAGGAATATGGATTGAGTGGTGAGTGAATGCTGCAATGATTCTGCCAAAAATAATGTTCAAACAAAAAAATTGAATCTCCGTGACCTGGTTAGACTAATTTAAAGTGAAAATATCAAGAAACCACTCAATTCTCCTGAGATCACATCTGTTTCCAGGTGGCACTCAGCATGCAGACAAACACAAGTTGAGCTCTCAGATCCGTGCCAGGTTTGCCCAGACAGGAAGACTTGAGTGACATGAGGTGTGTGGTCAGATTCTAAGGTGACTCTCCTGCCATCTTTGTGGAGCTAGAAAGGACTGAATGCATCCAGCTTAAGAAGTAACCCACCCACTGGAAAGTGTTTCTCAGAACATAGATGTGGCCCTCACCATCAGCTGAAAACAACCATCTGGAACTTCTACCTCCTTCCACTACTGTTAAGAAACTTGTCACCTTTGGAAATAGAGCAGTAATAACAATAATGACCCGGTGGGCAACTGGCTGTGGCCCTTTGGCTGAGCAAAGATTGAGTGACATGTTCCCTGCTCCATCTCCTCCATTGGCTCCCTGCCTTCCGCCCAGGCACAACTCTTCCCTCTGTAGTAGTTTTGAGTATTTGTATGGTACATCACACACTTTTAAGGCTGCTATTTTCAAGTTTTAATAATGTTTTGCAACTCACTTCCTGTTTCTCAGCTGCCAACCTTGCCAAAAGCGTTCCTTGTCAGGTACTAATTTGGGTGATGTGACGACCACTTGCTCTAAATTTTTGGTAGGTAATTACTGAGTCTGAAGTGCGTAATTTTTTGATAACCAGTGGCAGTCAGAAAGGTGGGTATTTTACTACCCACTCATTAGAGATTCTCCAGTGGTGAAATGTCCTGAATTTTGCTGTTTGCAGACAGCAGAAAAATCTGACTGCTCAAATAAAATGTCATTTCCTGCTTATTTTGGCATCATTTACAGGGTATATTGAAGTTTTTTTAATTTTTTATTAAGAACCAACTCTAGAGTTTCATTGTACCTGCAATATTAATTTTGTATTGATCAAAGTCTCCTGAATTAACTTTCTCCTTTTTTAATTTATAGAGATCTTACATATAATTTAGAAAATATGTGGAAGCTATTTCAGTTATTGTATTAAGGATTTAAGAAATACTAGAAGTCCTCAGTAGTAAGTCTTCGTATTTGAGAGTAAAGAGCATTCATCATCTTCGCTCTGAATGTACTGGCCTTTTTCATGTAATACTTTTGAGTGGCTACATTTGGGGTTTCTAAAAGTGTTCGTTTTATTTTTCTATTAAAATAAACAATAGAAATGTATTTGTGTGTGTGAGAGAGAGAAATGAAATATCGCATAAGCTTAAAGCAAGCTCATGTAATCATATATTGAAAGCAGTGAAATAAAAGGTGAAAATTTTGGTTTGTAAACCTCCTATGTTTAGTAACAGAGAGCATCATATCATATTGTTAGAATCCATGGGAGTCCGAAAGACCAGAGTAACAGGCTTTATTGAAAGGAAGAAAGGAACCCTGCCGGGCACTTCTCCTGGGGGAGAAGAGCATGGGTTACAGACTAGGGGAGAGTTATATAGTGTTTGGGAGAGCCTGAGGGGATACTGAGGCAAAAGTCCTGGTATGTCCAGAATGCTCCTCCTTGGGGGGCTTCGAGCATGTGGGTGTTGAATCAAAAGTCCTGGTATGTACGGAGCCGCTCCTTGGGGTGGCTTCTCAGCTTTTTGGAATTCCTCTGTCTCGGTCAATAGTCCAGTAAGGGTGAGGTCTGACAGATAAGCGGAACATCAAGAGGGCAGTTAGGAATTTACATATCTATCACATATCATATCATATCATATCATATCATCATATGCCTTTCATTGCAAACAGGAAAGTGAACTAATATCACATCCACTAAATAGAATTTTTTCCTTTAATAACATTCTATGATTAAATCACAACTTTTTGCTGTAATTAGGCCAAATATACAATATAGAGTTATCTTTATAATAAGTTTTATTATTTAGGATTCTATTCACAAAGGTCCCGTTTAAAAGTAAAAAGAAAAATATTTCATTGATTCAAACAAATTATTTTAGAAGTGTTGAATTGAATAATTCTAGTTTCCAATAACTAACATAACAAATTAGTACCAACTATGTGGCTTGAAACAACATAAACTTATTGTGATAATACTGGAAGCCAGAGTCCAAAATCTATGTTATTAGGTCCGAATTAAGATGTTAGCAAGGCTGTCCTCCCTGTTGAAGCTCTAGGGAAAAATTTGTTCTTTGCCTTTTCTAGCTTCTTGTGGTTGCCAAAATTCCTTGGCTTATGGCTGCATCACTCCAGTTTCTGCCTTTGAGGTCACATTGCCTTCTCCTATTCTCTCTCTCTCTCTCTCTCTCTCTCTCTCTGTGTGTGTGTGTGTGCATGTGTGTATGAAAAATCTCCTTCTGCCTCCCTCTTACAAGGATACCTGATTTAAGGTACACAACCCAGGGTAGTCTCCCCAAAGTATCTCAACTTAATTTAATCATATTTGCAAAGATTCTTTTTTGCCATAGAAGATAACTAACAAGAGCCAGAGAATAAGATGTGGACATCTGGTCAGTGTGGGGGTGAAGTTTCAACTGACCGAAAATGTTTATTCAATATTGATATTCAACAAGACAGAATACCATCTACACTCTAATTAAAGCACAATTGTTTGCAAGGGTTTGGAGAAAATAAAACTCATTCCCATTGAAAGTAGCAGAAGTTGTTAAAGAAAGGGAAGTGTAAATGTTGGGCAAGTGAGTTTGTAAGATTTGTGTTTTTTGAGTTTGCTCACTTTTATTGTTAAAAATGGCACTGGGCAGCCATGTGTGTACTTGCCCTCAGAGCAGGGGAGTTGATTGCAAATTGGGGATTGCATTTCTCTTGGGAGGAGCCATTGTTTTGCTAATGTTTGCTGGAGGAGGGGTCTTTGTGGGCCCAGGCAGTTTTGCAGGAGAAAGGGGAGAGAATGCAGAGTGCTGAAAAAGAAGCCAGTTTTGTGCAGAGAGATGTGCAGATCAGGAACCAGAGCTGAGGGGCTTTGCGAGCTTGAGCTTCGCTGAGACTGTTGGGGTCTTTGATTCCAGGAGGAACTGGAGGAGATTCTCCTGGTTGTGGAACCGGAGAGTGTCTCAGGGTTTTGGGAGCCCTGAGTGAAAGGGAAGTCTTTTCCCTGTCTGTTTGCTCGTTGGCCAGTGCAAGACTTTAACTTAATAAGGGATGGCCCACCATTTTTTGGCTCCACTGTTTCTTTACTGTCTGTCTGAATTCAATGAGAACCTGCATGGCCGTGATGGCAGCGGCCACTGGCCATACAGTAAGCTGTGCTCTAAAATAAATACGGATTTGAAGGCAGGAACAAGGTAGAGAGAAATTCCTAATGACTGGGTGATATGGATGGAAGCACTAGGAGATAAACTCAGTAGGTAGATTGTAAAATTGGGTTAGAATCTTGGGCTATAAAACCAAATTCCTGGGTTTGAATCCTCACTTTGTCTTTTTCCAGCTGTTTGTATTTTTTTTATGTCTCTGTATATCAAATTTGTCATATTTATAATGGAGATACATCTAACTCATAAGGGTTTGTTACAGTATGTAAGTTACTTAGAACAGTATTTGTATGTAACAAAATGTAAGTTGCTATTGTCATCCTTAATGTCTAATAATTTCTTATTGCTTATGTTTATTCATAAGATACTTGTTTAGAAGTTGAGTCAAAGATTCAAGTTTAAGAATGATCTTCAATTTTCAGCTCAGTCACATATTTTCCTTTCCAGACCAAGCTTCTTTAGAAGACCCTTCATGTTATAAGAAGCAGCATGATACAGTGAAAAAAACACATATACTTTACAGTTACACAGACTAGGTTCATATTCATACCCTGTCACCTGTGTTATCCTGAGCAAGTTGCATGTCCTCTCTGAAGTACAGTTAGCCCATCTGTTCAAAGCTGTTGATAATTTATTTGTCACAATCTCACGGTACGACTGTTATCATGTCCTGTGGCAGATGCAAAGGGGCTCACCAAATATTTTATGTGCTTCTTCACACTTCTTTGCTGCCTTGTAGTTAAGTGTTGCCATGTGACTAGTTCTGGCCATTGAATTGTGTGTGCTATTCTGGGCCAAGGCACTCAATAGCTGGTGTGCGACCCTCCAAGTGCCTTGCTCCCATGAGAATACAAGGTGCCAAATGTTCTATAAGGTGTGTTGCTAAAAAATCCTGGGGAGCATATTCCACCCCATCCCTGGACATTCACATGAGACTAAGAGTTATAGAAAGAGGTAACTGTGCAGAGGTTAACTTGCTAAGATATAGGGGTTATTACTACAGTATGATATAGTTATATTTGTTTTACCTTATTGTATAACAAATGACCACGGACATAGCTGTTTTACACAACACACATTTATTATCTGTTGGTCAGAAGTACAGGCTTGCCAGGGTTGGATTCTCTGCTTAGGATCTCGTCTCATCAAGCTGAGATCAAGGTATCTGTTTTCTTGTGGGACGTGGAGTCCTCTTGCAAACTCACTTATTAATTTCCTTGAGCTTGTAAGACTGAGGTCCCATTTTCCATGCTGGCTGCTCTGAGGTCCTGGAGGCCACCTGCATTCTTTGCTATGTGTACCTTTCTACTATCAAGTCAACAAAAGAGCACTAATTTCTCCTTATGTTTTAAATCTCTGATTTCTTCTTCTGCAGCCAGTCAGAGAAAACTTTCTGCTTTTAAAGGATTCATGTGATTATTTCAGAGCCACCTAGATAATCTGTCTATTTTAAGATTAGTTGGTTTGAAGCTGAATTACAGCTGAAAAATTCCTTCTCAGCAGTACTTACATTAGTGTTTGTTGTGTGCACCAGGGGTTGGGGATCTGGGGGGATCATTAAATTCTGCCTACACAATAGGATATCTCAATTTACAGAATACTTGCCACATAATAGGTATTAATAAACATTCACTTTTCTTATCACCACACTCTGATTGGACATTTATCCACATATCAGTATTTCAGAAGAAACATTACAGCCTGACCAGGTGGTGGCACAGTGGATAGAGTGTTGGACTGGGATGTGGAGGACCCAGGTTCGAGACCCTGAGGTCACCAGCTTGAGCATGGGCTCATCTGGTTTGATCAAAGCTCACCAGCTTGAGCCCAAGGTCGCTGGTCACTCAGTCTGCTGTAGCCACCTGGTCAAGCACATATGAGAAAGCCATCAATGAACAACTAAGGTGCTGCAATGAAGAATTGATATTTCTCATCTCTCTCCCTTCCTGTCTGTCTGTCCCTCTTTCTGATTCTCTCTGTTTCTGTCACACAAAAAAGAAAGAAATATTATGCAAACATTCTTCTTGTGAAGAGTCTTGGTTTCTTTCTCCTCAAGAAGAGAAGCTGCTATCAATTTAATGAAACTAATGTTAAACCATTTGTTACTATTTATATAAATACATAAAAAATGGTACCAAACAGACATATGTCTTGGTGTGTGTATGTGCATGAAATTGTGTACATATGTCTGTCTATCTATCATCTATCTATCTATCTATCTATCTATCTATCTATCTATCTATCTATCTATCATCTATCTATGTTTTTTACATAGGTATCATCATACTAAATGTATGCTATGCAACTTGATTTTTATTGAAGAACAAATCTAGATGTTTCTGTATTAAAATGTATGGAATATGTTAGAGACCGTAGTTGTTGCACCACATCCCATCAAATTCTATTTAGCTGTTTGCTTGATAGATACTTAGGTTGATTCAAATTTCAGCCATCACAGATAATTACACAGTAAACATCCATGCTTATGACTCTTTGAACTCAGGTCTTTAAAGTTCTCTAAGTTAGATAGTGAAACATGGATTTACTATGCTACAGTATCTGTATATTTTCAATTGTGGCTGATGCTGCATAATTGATTTCCAAAGTTCCTGTAACAACTTTAACTGCCACCAGCAGTGTGAGGAATGTCCATTTCCACAAAACCCCACCACCACTTGATAATGGTCAGAGTTTTATATACTTTTGCAATTTTATGTGTAAATTTGGATCTGACTCTGGCTTTGGATCATTCATTGGTAATGTTTTTTTTGGGAGGGGGTTGTTTTGTTTAATGTTTTATACTTAGAATTTATGTGACAAGATTTTGAACTGCACATTCTCTGCAGTGTGACATTGTTGCCTTTATCTTGAGACGGTTTAGTTTCTTAAATATTCTGTTCTTAACTCTTCCTTTGAGGTCCAAGAAGGACCCATTTCTCTTAATATTCTTTTTTATGTCTTTGGGTCTTCTTTGGAGTCATCAGCATCTTGGAACACGTTAGCCAGGAGATAGGAAGAAAGAGGGCAGTGGGGAAAAATAAATTAGAAATATTAATAGTAAAATACATCATCCTGCCCCCTGCCCCAGATAAATCTGACAGTATTAACTGTCAATGTGCTCGTATGCATGTAAGAGGTTTTGTGAAGAGACCTATAGTAAGAAGCCCAGGGCCACCAGTTAAGACTAAAGAAGTGGGAACTCTCTCTTTTTAATGTGCATCAAAGGCAGCATGGGTAGGTCCAATACCAGCATATCTTTTGCTATCTTCTACTAGTAAAACTCTTCCACTGAATGTAAAATTAATAGGAAAAATATTGATTTGGCTGTTAATTTGCTTTCAAAAATTGAGCTCCCGCAATTTTGGTAGAGTAAGTCTAAGGCATATCTGTTTATCCATTTATTCCTATTAAGATGGCATTTCTAGAAAATATTATTTGGTATTAATCTGGTGAATAGTGTTATAAATGCCAGAGTTTATGTTTATTATACTTATTAAACTGGTCCTGATATCTCATAAAAATAAAATAAATAGCAGGGTTAGAAATTGAATACTTTGTATAATTCTTCAAATCTTTAATATTCTGTTTATTAAGTTTTTATTGAAATACAATACATGGAGGACAGAGTGAGTGAGCGGAGTTTCAGAGCTATAGAGCCGCGGAGCTTCAGCAGTCCTGGGAGAAAAATAGTCATGCTGTTATTTCTTTTATGAAAATCTCTGAGACTTCCAAAGTCTCTATACTTCCTGGAAATATACTATTTAGGGCTAAGATGGGGAAGTCACCTTTTTCCTTTAGGAAGTGCTTTATTTTTGAGGAAAATAAAAAAGGTAGAACGAGTGACTTCCTATTCATCCAGAACTTAATGCACTTACCATTGTCACCTTCCCAGGGGATGGAAACGGCCTCAGCAAGGGAAGCAGGGAGCTAAGCAGGAGCCATAAGAGAGGCTGAGGGCAGAGCACAGGCAGAGATAAACATTCATTCTCAGAAAATGAATTCTTGTGGAAAAAAAATCACACTGACTTTTGCACCACCGTTTCTTCACTTAATAATAATAGTGGTGAGCAAAGGTTATGCCTCTTGTCATGCACTGTTTGGGGACGAGCAGTAGATAAACTGAAAGCCAGGGAAGTCCAGTTTTATGGAAGGCCAGCTCTCACATGAGACAGAATGAAGGAGCAACTACGTTGCTAAACCTTAGGAGTGACTTATGCCATCAGGGAATCAAGCCCTTTTCTAGGTCATTTAACTTCCTTGTGTCTGCTTTCACAGCTGGGCAGCGATAGTATCAGTGATTTTTAAAATATATTCCTGACATATTAGAGTAAAAGAGTTACTTCTAGTAAAGTACTTTGAGAACTTCCAAACTAATGCAAGATGTTATTAGAGCAATACTAAAGTGTTCCATATGTACTGCAAATCTGAATGGTCACTTTTCTTGTCTCTCTCTAATCTGGGTGTCAATTCTGACCTAGACAGAGGATTAACATGGACAAAAGACACAGCAGGTGATTGCTTTCATAAGATATATTAAGAAATTCTAGAAATACCTCCAGTGTCTATGACTGGGTATAAAGATTACAGAGTCATGCCTGACCAGGTGGTGGTGCAGTGGATAGAGTGTTGGCTTGAGATGCTGAGGACTCAGGCTCTAAACCCCAAGTTCGCTGGCTTTAGCGCAGGCTCATCAGCTTGAGTGCAGGCTCACCAGCTTGAACATGGTGTTGCTGGCTTGAGATGAGATGATAGACATGAACCCATGGTCGCTAGCTTGAAGCTTGAAGGTCGCTGACTTGAGCCCAACATCACTGGCTTAAGCAAGGGGTTACTGGCTCAGCTAGAACCCTCGGTCAAGGCACGTATGAGAAAGCAATCAATGAACAACTAGAGTTCTGCAATGGAGAATTGATGCTTCTCATCTTTCTCCCTTCCTGTCTGTCTGTCCTTATTTGTCCCTCTCTCAAAATAAATAAATAAATAAATAAATAAATAAATAAATAAATAAATAAAATTGCAGAGTAATGTCTGTAGAAGAATTCACTGAAATCATAAGAAAAAAACGATTTCTCTAAGAGAAAAAATACAGAACTGGAGTCCGTGAACAGTAAGCAAATATTTTCTATAAAAGACCAGACAGTAAATATTTTAGGCTTTATCAGCCACAAAGTGAGAAGCAGGGGGGAAGGCAGACAGACAGACTCCCACATGCACCCAACTGGGATCCACCCAGCATGCCCACTAGGGGATGCTCTGGGGCATTGCTCCATTGCAACCAGAGCCATTCTAGTGCCTGAGACAGAGGCCATGAAGCCATCTTCAGCACCTGGGCCAACTCTGCTCCAATAGAGCCTTGGCTGTGGGAGGGGAAGAGAGAGATAGGGATAAAGGAGAGGGTAAAGGGTGGAGAAGCAAATGGGCACGTCTCCTGTGTGCCCTGGCTGGGAATGGAACCAGGACTTCCACATGCCGGGCAGACACTCTACCACTGAGCCAACTAGCTAGAGTCCTATAGAAACACTTATTCCCCAAACAGGGGGTGAGTCCTACCTTAATAACTCTGGCCCTAGACTGTAAACCTCTTAAGAACAAAAATTCTATCTTATTCATTGCATGTCCCCAGTAACCAACATGAATGAAACATAGTTAGAGGCATAAGTAAGAGTCGCTGAATGAATAATACATTTTTACTTTTCTTTGTTTACTCATTCAAATGAAACTTTGTGTTCAGATTCTGTTCCGGTGCACTGTCTGTGGGGTGCATAAAATGTAACAGGCACTGGGCTATTGTACCTGACAGCTTTAACCGTTTTCTTTCTTGGCCTTGTCTTTCTTTTAACTTCAGCTTATTATGTTTTTTCTTGTTGCTGCTGTTTAGTTGCATATTTTGGCTGTCAGAAACACCTCAGAAGGGATTGAGAGTAGAATAAGCATAGAGGAGAAAGTAAACAATGAGCACTTCTATGAATTTGCATTTCCCATGTATTTCTTTTACTAAACAACATACTTTAAATGAGACATCACTTCCTCATGTGCATACTCGTTCTGCAAGACACTCCTTGAAAAGAAAGTTCTTTAATCAAAAAAAGCTTGGGAAACTCTATATCCTACCTGTTGGAGAGTCAGTCACCAAAGGCACTAGGTTCTACGGTAAAGAATCAAAGAACCCCGATGATTTTTGTTTGACCCTCTCTTGCGACAGCCTGTGTGTGAACACTGGCACATGTCACTTAGTGCAGGGGCACAGCAGGTGCACCAGCCCCTGTTCTTGGAGTGTCCTGTGGAGATGTGAGAGAGGTATGCTGGGGCGGCGCACAGCTGGAGACACTGCAGGGCTGTATTCCCATAAAGGACTCTGCCACCCTATTGCTCTCGCTTTGTGTGATGTAAGCATGAGAACAGTCTTCAATGAGGAAGACTGGGCTCAGACATCTGAACTTGGACACCAGCCATGTCGGTGATTGCTGGAAATTCCAGTTGTCTGAGACTTGAGAGACCTTTGGGAAACTGAGTCTCAGTGCAACTGCTGCTGAGAGGAGAAGGAGCTTCTGAATCCATGGGGAGTTATAGCTTCTCCCTCTGAGAAAGATAGAGCCACTGTCCCTGCTAGTTCATTTCTAGGCATCATAGAGAGGGATCCCATAAATGCAATTTTCTAAGTGTATTTGGAGAGCCAGCCTTCTCCCTTTAAATATGTGTGTGTGTGTGCGCGCGCGCGTGCTGTTGGTTTGCAAACCACCAATGGGACCAGTGTTTTGTGCAGCATACTTTGGAAGCACTCTATTAGCTACTGTGATAGAATAAAATTAAAAATGGCCACAAATGGCCCTAGTTGGTTGGCTTAGCAGTAAAGTGTTGACCCAGCATGTGGAAGTCTGGGGTTCAATTCCTGGCCAGGGCACACAGGGGAAGCACCTATCTGCTTCTCCACCCTTCCCCTTCTCCTTTCTCTCTCTATCTCTTTCTCCCCTCCTGCAGCAAAGGCTCCATTGGAGCAAAGTTGGCTTGGCCGCTGAGGATGGCTCCATGGCCTCCACCTCAGGCACTAGAATGGCTCTGGTTGCAATGGAGCAACCCCCCAGATGGACAGAGCATTGCCCTCTAGTATGCATACTGGGTGGATCCCGGTCGGGTGCATGTGGGAGTCTGTCTCTCTGCCTCCACACTTCTCACTTTAGAAAAATACCAAAAAAAAAAAAAAAAAAAAAAAAAAAAAGACCACGAATGTTCATGCCTCCCTGTATCCACATTGTTTGCGATAGGAATCTGTGGCCCCACCCATTACAGGGTAAAGTCTCTTTCCTCTACTCTTAAATCTGATATAAGTGGTGAGTTGCTTCAGCTAATGGAATTTGGTGGGAATGAAGATGGCCAGATCTGAGGCTAAACTCAGGAGGCCTCGAATCTTTTCACTCACTTCTTTGTACCCTTGTCATCACCATGGGAATAAGCTTGAGCAAGTATGCTGCTTGCTGAGACAATGGGCCAGCCACCCCTGTTGTCCTGGTCAAGAATCAGTGAACCGGCCCTGGCTGGTTGGCTCAGTGGTAGAGCGTTGACCTGGCGTGCAGAAGTCCCGGGTTCGATTCCCGGCCAGGGCACACAGGAGAAGCGCCCATCTGCTTCTTCACCCCTCCCCCTCTCCTTCCTCGCTGTCTCTCTCTTCCCCTCCCACAGCCGAGGCTCCATTGGAGCAAAGATGGCCCGGGCGCTGGGGATGGCTCCTTGGCCTCTGCCCCAGGTGCTAGAGTGGCTCTGGTCGCAACAGAGCGACGCCCCGGAGGGGCAGAGCATTGCCCCCTGGTGGGCAGAGCGTCACCCCTGGTGGGCGTGCCGGGTGGATCCCAGTCGGGCGCATGCGGGAGTCTGTCTGACTGTCTCTCCCCGTTTCCAGCTTCAGAAAAATACAAAAAAAACAAAAACAAAAAAGAATCAGTGAACCATCAGATGAAACTAGTGGGGCCATCCTAGACCAGTCAACCCCTAGCTGACCCCTAGACAGGGAGGAGATCCCAGTCAGAAACAGAGAGTTGACTACCAAGTCCATAGCTGATGAGAATAAACCCAACAGAGGCAAACTACCCCACTGATCTTCAGACTCTTGACTAATAATGAGCACTTAATGTTTTAAGCCATTGAGTTTTGGGGTTCTGGTAGCTTTGGGCTATTACTATTATGCAGTAATTGCCACTAACACAGCTATTATTTTTGGCTTTTTATATTTTATTCTTTCTCTGTGAAATAGAGGATAAGAACTGACTTTATTAAAAGATAAAATTGGATCAGACAAATAAAAATGATAATCACTGAAGACTATCATATCAAGAAAGTATGTGCTGTTAACAAAGTATTATTGCAGGTGTATTATTTTCACTTAACATGACAGCTTTGTATAGTCACAGATGGATCGTATAAAATGAGTGTGTAGTATGTGGCGGAGATCCCAGTACAGAAGAGCACATACACCGAGATTTCTTTGCGATTTCTCCCATCGAGCCTCCCCTACTGACAGAGTCCACCAGGTACAGGATGAAGCACACATGCAACCAGATGTCATTGCTGGAGATTTCTTTCTATCTTGAATTTTTTTTTTGATAACTTGTTTGTGTCTGGAAATAATAATGAGTAATACTGTGGAAAAACTATTTTTTATTTTTTGGTTAGGTTTTACTTAGAAGGTAGAAGAAGAATCTTTTCAAAGAGCTGGAAGGATAACAACAGTAAAATGACACAGAAGTGTCCTCCTTCCCCTGCCCCCCTCCCGCGTTTCTGTCCAGGGGGAACTGTTGAAGCGCAGAGGATCTCTCCTCTCACAAAAGCATTCATGGGTAAACAAATCGGTGCCATCTTCCTCATGCCCTGAGAAGCTGTGAGCGCAGCGCGGGGAGAGAAGATCCGCTTCGAGGGCAACACAACAACTGCGAGCAGCTCACGGAAATCAGGGGCTCGCTGGACCAGCAGAATTCCCACACCGCGCACTCCAGGCACTTAACTCGTGCCGTTTGCTGGGATGCAGGCAGCTAATTGAATTTAAATTAATGATGTACATTTCTTTTAGTTTAAGTTGTTAAACTGTATTTCCATGTTTGATAGTCATTTGCTAAATCTTGGGAAAACATTGCATATATAATAATATGCTGGAATCCCCTGTAGCATTTAAAAAAAAAAAAGCTAACAAGTTATATATGATTTACTCATTTGCAAA
Organism: Saccopteryx bilineata; assembly: GCF_036850765.1. Lineage (NCBI taxonomy): Eukaryota > Metazoa > Chordata > Mammalia > Chiroptera > Emballonuridae > Saccopteryx > Saccopteryx bilineata. Next base: position 115,242,295 of record NC_089492.1, read on the forward strand.
ACATCTGTATTAAAAAAAAACATTAGCATAATCAGAAGAGGGTTTGGGTTATTGATTTGAATTCCAATTCAGGTATTATTTAGGAAAACTATATCAGAAAGAAAAAATACACTTCCTTCTTTGTTAGAACGGAGAGACTTTGGCTCATGTCTTTAAAACAGGAAAAATAAGACATGCAGAGAAATAATTTTAAAAAAATTTTATTTATTGATTTTAGAGAGAGAGGCAGGGAGAGAGAAAGATAAAAGAACATCGAGATGCTCCTTTATGTACCCTGAGTGGGAATCGAACCAACAACCTTCATGCATCAGGATAATGCTGTGATGAACCAAGTTATCTGCAGCAAGAAATAATTTTTCATGGGATAATAACAATTCTTTTCTAAAAATTTAATCAGACATAATTCTTATTTTCTTTTCTTTAGCTTCCTGAACCCTAAATAGCAGAGGTAAAAAATAATTTACTCATAGCCAATTAATTTGAAAAATTAAATATGTAAACTTTTCACAGCATAAATGACTTGATTCTTTGCACTTTGTTAATTTGGAAAGCATGCATAAGGTCGCAAAAAAATAATGAAGAATATTTAAAGCTGGTTTCTTGAAGGTATTCTCATTATCATCATCTATAATGAATTTATTACAAATAAACATAGATAAGATACTTACATTTGGTTTATATTACATATGGATATGTTTTTCCTTTAGTATAATATTGTAGTGGAAATGACACTGAGCTAAGGGTCAGAAGGCATGGATTCTAGTTCGACCTCTAGCTGGGAGCTAGGAACGCTCAAGTTGGTTGCTTAACACCTCTATGAATTGGTTAGCTTATGTGTTAAGTGTTTACACTAATAGTAGGTTGAAATATACAAAATTGCAAATATTCGGCCACTTTTGACCATAAAAATGACAATTTTATATGGTTTGATCTAATACTGTCCTGTCTTGTAGTGTTACTACATAAAATAAAAATTGTAAAACATTTTGGAGTACTATAAAATGTATGTAAAGGTAAGATTTTTATTATTCACACACAGGAAAGCCATTTGGTCTGGCTGTAATAACTGATACAGATCAGCACACACTGATTTTCCTGAGATGCAAAAAGGATTGAGGGGACTGGGTGGTGTAAACAAACTTTTATGATTGTTTATTTCTTCTCTGTTGAGATGTCTATAGTTTGGTCTTTACATTAAAGAAATGTGAGAAACTGAACATTAGGCAAAGTCTTTCTTTACCTATTAGACAAATTAATGAACTAGCTTTTCTGTTGCCATCATCTAGATGCATTTGAAATTGGGTCCAAATTTGTCTTTCTTTTAAAGACACTTAAACACTAGATTCTCTGCCCTGGCTGGGTAGCACAGTTGATTAGTTCGTCCGGATACTTCAAGGTTGCAGGTACCATCCCCGGTCGGGCACATACAAAAATCAATTAATGAGTATATAAATGACTGGAATGACAAATTAATGTTTCTCTCCCACTCTATCTCTTTCTCTTTCACCCTTCTTCTCTCTCTTTGAAAATCAATCAATAAAAAATAAATAAAATAAAATAAAAACATCAGATTCTGGTTCAAAAGCAAGTCATGTTGGGTGTTCACAGATAACCAAACAGTGGCCTTATGTCTTCGGCTTACCCTCTGGTCATGCACAAACACCTAGCCTCCTCTGCTCTCCACTGCCCTGCATCTACCTGTCTCCTGTATCCCGCAGCCTACCTGAATAAAGCCAGCAGCTTCTTTCTGCTAGTTTAGGTGTGCTATATCAGCTCAGTCACACCTAGTTCTCTGAGTTCAGGTCCTATGGAAGTAGCCAGCCCATCTACAGAGGTGAAGGAGGCACTATGAAATGTACCAATGGGATCCAGTAGTCTCAGGAAGAATAAATGAGTTTCTTTTTTTCTTACAGCTTTCTAACTTACAGTTGTGATCTTTTGTCTCTCCCAAGTTGACTTCCTGCCCTAAGGTTTTGTGAATTATTGTGCATTCTTACAACTTTCACTGAAGCTGGTCTGCATGGGTTTCTGCCACCTGTTAACACAGGGCTCATGCTCAGGGTTTATGCCGAATCTAGGCACCCTGCATTTGCTTCCCCAGACCTTTGGCTCACTTACGAATCATTAGACACAATCAATCCTTCCTCTCTCTTTAGATTTCCATGCTGCTATTTTATCTGTGTTATATCAACACACACTTTTTTAAAATGCAATTATTTATCTGATTTATATTCAAGTGACTTCTGGCTTTTAATCAGAATCAAAATCACTCCAATTTAAATTTTTAAAAAAGTAATTAAAGCTCTTCAAAGGGCTGAGCTGTGAACCTGGAAAGTCTGCCTCCATGCATGACTTCCAAGAATCTTTTCAGGAGTTGTGACTCCTTTGAAATACTTGCATGGCCTCCTATGCTGCCTATTTTTGACATAACAACCCTCAATGGGCACAATAAGTGAAAGTCCTCTTTTAGAGTTGCACCTTGAAATGCTACTTTAAGATAAGATCTACAATGATGGCATTATGTGATATTAATACTCTTTTCACTATGAACCTCAAATCACTGCTTTTTAATGATTGAGATCGACAATTGTAACTACCAGTAGCTTAAAGTCAATACACATAAACAAAACCCAGAAATCCCAAATCAAATATTTTTCCCCAGCCCAGCTGCTTTCCAAAGGTGTAAGCAGAGCACCTGGGCGGCGGCAGCAGTCCTTGCAGCTGTTTGGATCACTTCTCTTGCAGACCTATTTTAAGTAATGGTGGCATGGGTGCCCTTTTGTATTTTTGCAAGTAACAGAGGTCCTTACATTATAGTCTCATTGGAGGACAGCAGTGACATGCTGTTCTAGGAGATATTTCTTGTTTAAACAAGTTACAAGAAGATTATTTGAAGGGTAACAGCCAGGTTATGTACCCCATAAAAGTACCAATGATTTACAAATATTTTAACAAGGAAAAAACTAATTATGCTACTCCTGTCACAGGGAGGCCAGACTCAGAAATGGTATAATCAATATGGCAATGTTGGCTGTAATACAGTCTGTCAGCTTTTTAACCAACCAAAAAAAAAAAAAAAAGAAAAGAAAAGAAAAGAAAAGAAAAGAAAAAACCCAGAAAGTCTATAAACAAAGTTACACCCTCTCCTCCAGCCCTGTGAATTTTATACATATATCTAGTTGCACATACCTTTCTCATGTGAGGCATCTGAGCATTCAGAAGTTATTGCCACTGCCATTCAGGAGGGCATATTTGGCCTGAATTCAAATAGAATTCTATGAGAACTGGGGGCTTCACAATGGGTCCCTGTACTCAAAATGTAACAGTTTGCTCTCTGGGCACTGGTGTTTCTCAGAACATGTGTCCTTTCCTACCAAATTAAAAGAAATTTGACTCTACTCAGGAAATTGTACTTTCTCATGATGTGCATGTGTTTCAGGTATTGCACACTATTGTCTATTTTGTATGTTACTATATACTTACATGAATTTTATGATACCGATGTTTTAGTGGGTATCTCCGAACCCAGGAAAATTGAGTGGTAGAGAGAGGCATTGGTCTAGAATGCTATGCGAGGCGGCTTGCAGAACGGTATGATGAAGTGAGAATCACAGGCTGGTCATGAGCACAGCTGGGGAGTCAGACTGTATGAGTTTAGTTCCCAGCTCTGGCCACTTAGTATTTATGATCTTGGGTAAGACTAATGTGCTACAAATCTTTCATCTGAGAAATGGAGCAAGCAATGGGAGTTATTTTATAAGGTTATGGCGAATTAAATAATACATGAAAAGGGCATAAGACAATCTCTAACACATAGTAAATACTTAATAAATATTAGCTAATAATATCAAACTGAAGTGTTTCCCATTTGTAACTCATGTTGTCTTAGCCTTGCTAACTTCTGGATACAAGCAGGGTCACATTCATCGAAGTGGCCCATATTTTGTTGGTGTTTGCCAGCATCTGCCTAGCACTTGGGAACTAAGTGCTCTGCAAGGTCACACATGTGTCTCTCTCCTCAGCCTCGCCAATATTCACTGGCACTCCTGGGCTGTTTCACACAAGCTCATGTGAAAGCCATACCCAAGATCATCTCTTACTTTTCTTGTTGATGTTGGCTCTATTTAAAGCCCCTGAAGGTGATGCTTTGCTGCTGTAGCTGCAGCTGAGATCTGAGAAAGGTGCAGCCTCCCTCCTGTTGCTTGAAAAGTCACCAGTTGGTTGGGAGTCAGGGTGGTGTTATACTTCCAACTGTTATTGGCCCCTTTGCTTACAGTTTCCTTAAAAACAACAACAAAAATCTTCAATCATTGTCTATGCCTCCTCCACTCGGTGCAGAAATACACTTGTAGAGACAAAATAAGCACCAATAGCTCACATAAATATGATGCTATCCTCTCCATTTCAGGTTTTCTTTCTGGTATCTGTACAAAAGAGCACTTTCCCATCCAATTTTTCTCAGGAAATTGGTTCCTTGAGACCCTGACCGATGTACCGGTTCTTCATACATGTCCAGACACAGCTGGATACCAGCTTGGGCTCAGCGGAGTTACCCTTCTATGTAAATAGCATGGAATTTTTCTACATCCCAACAAAATATTACCCCATACAGTGTTCGGGGACATGATTTGGCCCAAAGCGAATGCCACATCCACGTATTTAGTCCCCAGGACTCTGACAAGGCTCCCGGCGCTACTGGTTAGAGGTGGGAGCCAGTCGTCGCTTTTACAGGTCAGGTTCTCAGAGTTGGGCTGCCTCTGATTCATGGCTTAGTTTCAGTAGTTTGGGTTGGTGACCACATTTTACATTGCAGTAACTTTATTGCTACTGTCACAACAAAGCAAAGCAGCTATTATCTTAAAACAAACTAAAGCTACATTTCTAAGCCATCGCATCTAACCAAACCACAGTGCTGTAACACCTAATTTACAGTTTATTCCAATTGTGTGGACACAAGGAGGATAAAATAAAAATAAAAATACATATGTTAGATTTCATTGGCTCATCTGGGCCTAATGCTTTGAAGTTGGGGAGGATGGTTACAACCCAGCTGAGGTTCCATGGTGCTCACAAGACTTCTGTTGAGAGCTGGGCAGCTGAGCCCCGTGGCGGCTGACTTAAAATTATCCACACGGTAGCTTGTCATCGTACTCGGGTTCTTCCACCTCTGTCCAGCCAAGCTGGAAGCCTGCTCCCCACGCCGTGCAGAGCTTCTTGGCTGAGCTACGGGCACTGCTGTGTAAGGGATTGTTAAAGGTCCTGGAAGCTGAAAGAGTCTCAGAGACAACCCCGCAGGCCAGCCAGTTAAGGGTTCAGAGGGATGATAGCAGAGATCATCAGACCAAACGCAGAAATGCAGAGCAGCTTCTTTGTGCTTTTACAGAAGCATATGGTGTGTTTCCACTGAAGAGCGTGGCTTTGGTAAACGTTACAGATGAACTACCCCCCCAAAAAAACTAACAAAATGAAAGACTCCTTTTTTCCTCTTGTGGATTCCTGCACCAGACAAGATCATCTGCCTTCAGAATGGTCTTAACCACTTCCCTCTTATCCAACAGGAATCTTTTCTTCAAGAGCCAACCACTTCCAAAGACAATGTGTAAGAAGTGTCTAACAAGGGGCTTAACATGGGTTGTGTTAGTTCCTCCCCTGTCCCTCATCACGTTCGGAGCAGCGCTGCTTCTGTGCTCTCGCAACTCACAATCACTCCGCCCACCATGGCCGCGTGTCAGCCGGTGCTATGCACTCAGCCATCTGGGTGAAGAAGCATTTGGGGAATAGAACAGATGAAATGCAATATGGGGCCCAGGGAGGAAGACAGATTTAGAGTGACCCCAGGTTTCTGGTGGTCACGGGCTGACCTGGTGGAGCCATTATTGAGATGCGGAACCTGAGAAGGGTAGAGATTTGCGAAGTAGGACACTTGATTTCCTACTTTTTTATTTAGCCTTTTAACGATACTAACCATCATCACTTAAAGTGGGTGTATCCCTTGGCATTGCTCTTCATGTTTTTCAGCCTAGCATGGTGTTTCCATAGGTTAGTGTCGAGTAAACATCAGTTAATGACTATGGGTATGTTGCCCTTAAACCTGGAATATCAGGTTTTAGAAAGCTTCTCCCTGCTCCTCCCCTGACAAGGACTCCTCCACACTAGGTGAGAGGTCTGCAGGGTTTGGGGAGTGAGCCCCAGCAGACACTATGCCCTCACTGCTAGATGGTGTTCTGTGTGTCTCCTAAGCTTAGTTCTGGGGCCAGTGCAGACTTCCGTCTTCCTGTGGACAGACTATGCTGCTAGCTAAGGGGTGCCTATGTGCAGGGAGAACATGTCACAAAGTTTGAATGGGCAGAGGGGTATGCCCACGTAAATGTGGTGGTGGGAAGCCCATGTAGGAAGTGAGGGTGGTGTTGTGTCCTGTGCCAAGATTTGGGGACAGAAGACCAGCTTTCTCTGTACCTCCAAGCTTCAGTGCAGAATTTCAAGGATTCCAGAAATTTTAATTTGGAACCAGAATTTTCAGGTTATTATAAACACATATTCAGCAAGGTAGAAAGATATAAATATATATATTTTAAATTGTTTATTAGCTTGATACATTTTAACATTTAGATCTATGATGCATGTGCTCCTGATTTCAGTCCTGAAATGTCAGACGTGGGGTTGCTGGGGAGCACCGAGAAGCGCCTCTTTGCTCAGGGTACCCTAACCATACCTTCTAGGAAAATGTGTGACCACGGCAACTCCCCATGTGGAACCTCCTTGGCTTCTCTCACTGACAGCTGGCGTTTCAGTAGGGCTGAAGCATGGGAAGAGAAGTATCACAGAGTCAGGAAGATGGACAGCAGGAGACCTCGTTCTCTCAAATTATTTTGATCTCTCAGGAGCTCAGGCTCAGGCCCCACTGTCTTCAAGCTTAATGTATTCTCTCCGATCTTATTGTGCTAATTTTCTTTCCTTTTTCAAATAATGGTATTTGATCTTGTTTGTCTCTGCCCACCCTCCCTCCTGGGTGTTGTACTGAATTTCTTTGTGTTTTCCTAAACTGCAATGCTCCACCACAGCCTGCTCGTCATTTCAAGGGTGAGCCTGCTTTATTTTCCTTCCGTTTTTAGTAATGTCTGTGTTTCCCAACCCTGTTTTCTTACTTTGACTGTTTTCTAATTCTCTTTCTCTCCTTCCCCACTGGCCTGTCTCTCCCTACGGTCTCTATTTCCTCACTCATATATGGCAAAGAGTGGGGCAAATGGACATAGCGGGTCCATTTGATTTCCTCGCAATGCACTCCAAGCTCGAGTAGGGAGACTTTAAAGGTCTCTAGTGGAAAGCCCACACAAGCAGGTGATTGAGAGCACAGGTGTCCCCTGACGTGGCAAAGTGTGGAGGAGAGGGAGGGTGGGTTGCTGGGAAAGAGGCGGAAGGAGAGATGATGTGGAGGTGGTTGCAAGAGGAAAGTTAGGGGGAACCTGGCAGGGAAAGGGACATTTATAACTTAGGGTGGAGTTTCTGTGCCGATTCACTGAGCTGCCAGATTCCCCACCTTTCACCGCACATTTCTTCAGTTGCTACAGTGAAATGGAAGTGATTGGTCACTGCAGGGACAGGTCCTGCATCCGCCACTTATTGAAAGGCCTCTCCCAGCCCATCTGGTACTTCTACAAAGGAGTGGAAGCCAGTCCCCATTCTCAGGAGGCGAATCTTGTTCCAGGGGCGCTGACATTCACATGTGAAGGTGACATAAGCTGGAGCTATTTTCTCAGAACAGGCAAAGGATAAATCCCAACCTCATCTGTCATATGGTGCTTGTTGACATCTGTCCCAAAGGGAAATGAGAGGATGTCTGTCTTCTGCATAGCCAGGCCAACACACAAACATAAGGGCGATTTTCCCTGTGCCTGTGACATCCGAGACCAGCCACAGCAAGTGCGCTACCCTGTTCTCCGCTCCTCTGCCTGGACACAGGCTCCTGGCGCATATACGGCTGACCCTTGAACAACTTGGATATGAACTGTGCGGTCCACATATACACAGATTATTTTTTAATAAATATGTACAGTACTACAAATGTATTTCCTCTTATGATTTTCTTAATAACATTTTCTTTACTCTAGCTTATTTTCATGTAATGATACAGCATATAATACATATAACATACAAAATATGTGTTGATCCACTGTTTATATTGACAGTAAGCTTCCAGTCAACAGTAGAATTTAATAGTTAAATTTTGGGGTAGTTAAATGTTGTATATACAGACTTCATGGGGGCCTGGCACCCTTTGCTCCCAGGTTGTTCAAAGGTCCACTGTATAATCGGGGTCTCTCTTTCCCTCTGTGCAGCCTGAACTCTACGTTCTGTACTACTGAACAAGACAAGGAAGTAGCAACTCCTATGTTCTTTCCTCTGAGTTTTATTTAAAACATCCAGCCACTACATTTTACTTCTTTCGCCTTGGAAATACTGATATTTTTGGACTTAGCCATGAGCCAACGGCTGTATGAGGTTTGGGGGCATCTTGTGTTCTTGGATTTTAGGAAAACAAAGACTGTAGCAAACATAGATAAGAACTCCCAAGTCAAGAGGCTTTGCAGAATTTTTTTCATTGCTGGATCAAGGTACTTGCCATCTGTGGCCTTCTCCAGGCTCCATTATCACCAGTTCCTGAGCCAGTTTGGACCAAAACACAGAGGGCACGAGCAGCCTCACGTCGCCAGATAAGTAGTCTGAAATCATTCCATGGTACCTATTTTTGTGGATACCCCTATTCATTTTAGTTCCCCTTTGAAAATTGTGTTTCCATTAAAGCCTTTCTCCTCCCCAGAGTGGACCCTCAGGTATGGTGTCCCAACGCAGGAAATAGAGACTTCTTGACCTCCTTAGCAGGACATGAAATTGAAACTTGCTTTTAGAGAATCAGACCACAATGGTTTCGGTTGAGGGAATCTAGAGGGAAGGGGAAGGGGCAAGGCTGGCTGGGTCAGGGAGCCCACCTGTTCTATGTGTGGAGAATGGTGGAAAGAAAAGTGAATGAAATGTGGGGAAAAAGAAAGCTGTTAGATGCCATGGGTCCTGGTGGCCCCTCTTTGGACTGCAATTTGGAGAGGACAGGTGTGTTAGAGAGGCATAGGGATTAGAGTAAGAAAAAGGGAATTCTGTCCAGATTCCATCTGAGACTCTAGAATAGATCATCCCTACCTTGGCTTTTCTCTCTCTTTTCCATCATCGCCCTTCTATCCTCACCCTACCTTACCAACTCCTTTATGAAAGCAAGTTTGGCTTGTCAACCTGGTTAGGCAGAGAGAAGTTCTTCAATTTATCTTTCACAGGTCACTGTTATATCCTATGTGACATTGAAGAGAGTCAGAAGGCCCCTTGTCTTCTTCAGAAGGGATTTAAAAGTTAGTTGAGATCCAGTAAGATTATGACAAGATGGCCTTCAGCAACAGCTAGGAATCAGACACTGTAGGAATATGCTGTGAAGACATGTGGAGTTAGGAAAGCAATTGAAGGCAGAGAGATGCCTTAGGGTGAAAGCCCTGAACAGAAGTGAGTCCAGGGGCCTCTCTGACCTTGTGCTAGAAACAGCAAAACAGCAGGATGAGATTCAATAACAGAATTGTTCAGGCTCTCAGAACAGAGATTAGAAGTCAGCATGTTCCTTGTCCTTTACCTCACCTCCCTGAGAACTTCTGTATGTTTCCTTGGATCATTTGTATTTACTAATAAATATCTGAGTAAGGCCAGGAATGGGGCTTCAGTCCTTCAGTCTGTGGACCAGGGCTGTTTCCTCCCCTTGGCTCCTCGGAGCATCTGGTCTCCGGGTAGTTTGTTGTCGCTGTGACAGGACACTAGATATGCAGTTGACAGATGGTGAGATGGATCCAGGGTAAAGGTAGGTCACCAGGGAAAGCTACAAGATCCTGATAAATCAAGAATGTTTAGGTCACGAGTTATGCCAGCCACAGATGTCACTCATGACTACAAGGGCAATACATGTGTCAGCATATCTCACCTCAAAGCCCGGGTGACTCTAGTCTTTAAGAAAATCCTATGATAGTGTCAGCTTACATTCAAAGCAGGCTGGGGGCCTGCAGTTAAGACTGCAACTTTTGCATAATGGAAATGAAAAGGTACAGGACATCAGCTCAGTCATTCAATTTATGATGGCCACATCTACCCCCCTTTAAGCTAGACTTTGGGAATTTCAGCAGAAACAGGGATGGCCAGTGCAGTGATTGAGCCCACAGCCCAGATTAGCACACCACCAGCATTAAGCAGACATTGGCAAACCGGCCTGGTGACACCAGCAGCTGTGTGTGATTGTATTAAATACCTGGAATTGTTTTCCTTTAAAAAATAATAAAATGAAAAAGAGAGATCCATTGCAAATATCCTCTTTGTCCTTCTAATTCATGCCTTGTAGCTGAAGTTCAGCTCTGAGCTAATATGGGTATTCTCAGTTTCTCCTTAATTGTGCTGTAAACATATATTTGCATATTGCAAAATACTCCACAAATAGAAACTTAAAGCCTGGTTTGAATACATAAAATGTCCACAATTAATTATGTCAAAATGAAACTGACCAATATTTACAGTTAGCCAGGCACCGCAAAAAATAAAAAATACAAAGGGGAAGGCATGAGGCTGGCCATCAAGTGACAGACAGTAAGGTGTAAGAAGCTATGGGCTTCCCATGACAAGGAGAGATGCAAGCCCAGCTTAGTCATAACCAGGAAGTAGACACAGGACGGCAGATCACCTCAGCCTTTTTGGTTGGGAGGGTATACTCTGCAGCCAGAACCAGGTAAAAGGTGGGACCGGGCAGCCACGGGGCAGATCAATCTACAAAGGATGCTATAAATCAGAACTATGGTGCCAATTAACGAAGCATGAACATGCTTGCATAATTTTAATACTGTAAATTGGCCCGCCTATCACTAAAGTAGACAGCGTCGTACTGTGGGAAAGTAACAAACTCACCTTACTGGCACTTCTAACTTAGAAGAGGATTTTTGCAAGTTGGGAATTACAACCCAGACTTGCTTCCCATCCCAAGAACAGCTTGCTGATGTCACAGTCCTTGAAAGCTGAAACTCTATAATAAAACTGTGGGTTTTGGTACAATTTACCTGAATAAAGAGTTTACTGAGTATGAGTAACTTGTGCTATCCAACCATGATGCTGGGGAGGAAACTGTGAAATGAAAAGCAATTCTGATGAAATTGAAATGTTACATCACAATAAATTCATGTTTTGTATGTGAAGAAAAAGGTGTACAGATTTTATTATTAGAAATTTGGTTTTTGAAATAATACCAAATTATCAGCTGCCCATGGTGACCACTTGTCTCAGTCTAGCCCTGAATAAAAGAAGCAGCATTTGAGCTAGGTGTTAAACAAAGGGCAAGATTTGAAAGTGCAAACAGTCAAGACAACTATAAGACAAGAGTAGTGTCTTTCTGACAAGGAGGACTCCTACTGTCTGCACTTCTATTCCTTAGGACGTGAAATTTAGGGAGTTTACACAGCAGTGCTTGTTGGGCTCATTTACCAAACAGAAAAGCTTTAACTAATGCCCTTTCTCAGTGAGTGTGTACCCCTAAATACTGACAGCTTAGCTTTCCTGAACATCTTAGCCAGACGCTGGGATGGTAGTGTGGGGGTGAAGGGTAGGAGCTGTGATGTCAGGCAGGCTTGGGCTTGAATTCTGGCTCCATCCCTTACTGGTTGTGAACCTTCACCAAATTTACTCTCATCCTTTCAAGTCTGTATTGCCCCTTTTAAAAAAAATGGGAATAATATCAGTGACCAAGTGGAGATGTATTACTTGAGATAATACAAGTAAAGCCTCTATCACTTGGGAAGAACTCAGTGAATGAGAGCTTTGATCAATACTATCCCAGCTTTGTTATTCTCATTGCAAAACTGACAAGGAAGGGCAGTGCTCAGCCCTTCTGCTGCAACCACACTTTCCTGGCCTCTAACTTTTGAATAGCAAGTTTGTGTCTGACACATTTTCAAATGGTCGTTTTCTTGGCACGTCCTGACATCGTCTGATATTATAATTTACAGACCTCTTTCCTTCAGAATATTAGTTCTGTTTAATTTAGTGCTGCCAGAAGCCATTTCTTTACCATATGAAGGAAACTTGCTGTCAATATAAAGAGTTGACATTAATTGAATGTCGATTCTGTGTAAATTCTGTTCTAAGAATTTTATTTGTAGTATCTCACTTAATCCTTCCGATATCCTTATCTTGGAGACAATGCTATAATTATTATCATAAGGATAAGAAAAACTAAGCACAGAGAGGTAAAGTCACCTGCACATTGTCACATGTCTAGAAAGTGATAGAAACAAAATTTAATTTAAAATTTATGCAGTTCATGTCATAAATCTCTAGGTCAGTGGTTCTCTGGAGACAACAATTCTCCATAGGGAACCGTTAACAATGTCTAGAGACATTTGTGGTTGTAGGAACTTGGGCAGGAGCTGCTCCTGCTACCCATGGGACAGAAGCTAGGCAAGCTGCTAACCTCCTACAATACACAGGACGGCTCTCCATGAGAGAAAATAATCTGGTACAAAATGGAAAGAGTACCAAGTTTGAGATAGCCTACTTTAGATCGTTCAGGTTCCCAAGTCCTGATGGACAGAAATGAAAGAAACACTCAAATTGTGTTTATGACGATCCCTGAGGCTCAGAACCTTCCAGCTACCTAAGCCAAAGATGCCCTGGGTGTTGAGTGAAGTGCGGTAAGGCTGCAAACAGGAGAATCCTGACTAGTGCATATGTGGTGCCCATTTTAATTCTACTCTTGGCATGAATACTTGACAAGACGTGTATGATTTCTGTGTGTGCTGTAGACTGTCCACCTCAGACCATCAGGGCGATAGTGCCTTTTCCTCTCTACATATCAAGATATTTAATTAACACTTACAAGAAAAAGTGAGAGTGATGAGCTCTAAGCCATCACACTTATCATTGTGGGTCAGGGTGGAAATGATCCTCAACAGTGTTTTTTCTCTGCCTTTAATTTAGAAATTATGATTCAGTGAGACATCCTTTCTTGAACATTTAGGCTAAGAGGAAAATGTGTGCTCCACACATCTGCTCTGCAAACTATTTTTATGTAGAATTTACTTTTTCTCTCTTTATGTCCACTTTGGAATTCTACCTCATCTTCTGTACATTGTAATAGACTGATGTGTTCTAGGAACACATCAATAATTCTGCGTGTCTCTGTTCCTGAAGGCTGACAAACTACTTTTTTAGTTACAATCAAGTGACTATGGACACCTAGAAACAGCATGAGAGCTAAGAAGATGGGGGAAGGTCCATGTGAAATACCCAGCACATCTGCAAATTCAGGAAATGTGGAACAGACCCAGGAAATAATTGAGAAGCTGCTACTGCTATGTATTTCACAGCAACCCCCCATAATGAGATGCTCACATTTATTTAAAAACCTCACGCTCATGGAATTCTACTGTATATTGGGCACGTCTCTTGCTTGTAGTAGTGAGGTATACCCTTTGATATGTAACAATAACAAATCTCGTGGCCAACTCTTTTGTGTATTTTTTGTCTGAGTCTTTCTTATCTAGGTACCTTAAATTATGAAATAAGTCTTTAAATAAACCAAATTTTAAATAACTAATTTAATAACATTGAAATTTTTAGATGCTCTTAATTGTTTTCTGTAGGCTCTATTGCTTTTAAGCATTTCAAGTTGTCCACAAAAGCTAAAATATGCTTGGTTTCTGACTACTACCAGCTTTAATCTGATTAAAATAAAATGAACTTATAGGATCTCTGTCTTATAACGGACACATTAAATAATACTCAAATAGACTTTTTTTCAGAGTCACAGAGAATATGAAATGATAAAACTGAGTTTGGCCCCAGTGAGAGCACTATGGTTGACATCATAATGTATTAAACTCAGAACATTCTCACCAATGCCAACCACTAAACTGGATGATATTTTTTTAGGTATTATATTTTATCTTTCTGTTTTACTTGTACTTCTGTTACAGGAAAAATTTTCCTCTGTTAAAACAACTTTTTAAAACATATTGTCTCCCATCTTCTTTAAACTTTGCTAGCACAGATTGCATAGTTCACTGTCTTATATTGTTTCATATGAAAATATATCATTTTATTCTAATTAGCTAGGTTTGAGGGATTCTCTTAAATCTAGAATGTTCTATCTATGTGTTCCATAAATATCTTCTGGATAAGTTGAGAGACAGCATGCTAGAATTGAAAAAGTATAACAAGGGGTTTATTCATATTTATTAGTTGTATACACTGGAAAAGATAAACATCTGAGTCTCAGTTCTCTCCATCTGTACCAATACATGAATGTGTTTCTGGTTATGGCAAATGAATTGGTATCAGACTTATCCTGCCTATGAAAAACTGGTAAAATGGACAAAACATGTGAAATAACTGTTTTTAGCTGTGGGACAACAGTCAGTACAGAGCTGTGATCCCTGAGACAAGGGAAACCAATGAGGTAAGTTCCACAACTGGTCTGATTCTCAGCCTGGAGGCATATAATGGACCACAGCAAAAGGAGAGACATCAAAGAAGGAAACAGGCACATTGCTGATATGGGGAGACAGATCTTGGAAGGTAGGGAGGCTGAAGTGGCTGGAATTTGTGACGCAGAACAGCATAGAGGAACAACCCTGAGACAGAACTCTAGGAATCTGCTGAGGGCCTTCCAGGGTCTCTGGTCGGAAACTGCACAGGGGAATGCCATCAAGTTCAGCAACGAAGAGACAATGAGACACTGTGAGATGAACTAGCCCCGAGTTCACACGGGGCTGAAGACGTTCACATTTGCACCAGCCAGAGTAGAGAGAACGAAATCCAACATCAGGAAAGAAGGAGGTGATATAGCCTAAATTCATTAAATGCATATTCAGAAAATATTATCAAAAACATTAAACCAATAAAGTTGACAACTTAGATAAATAGATGTTGTTAGAAAGGCAGAAATTTCCAGAATTGACACTAGAATAAATAGAAAATGATATAATATAAATAGTAATATATGTGTTAAAAATTTTTTAATTGGTAATTTAAAAATATTCCTAGAATAAAAATTCTAGGCCCAGCTAACTTCACTAGTGAAGTCTATCAATCCTTTAAAGAAGAGATGATACCAATTTTACATAAACTCTTTCAGCTATTAGAGGAGGGGAGAACATTTTCCCACACAA
The DNA here is from genome assembly GCF_036850765.1 of Saccopteryx bilineata. Lineage (NCBI taxonomy): Eukaryota > Metazoa > Chordata > Mammalia > Chiroptera > Emballonuridae > Saccopteryx > Saccopteryx bilineata. Next base: position 115,257,525 of record NC_089492.1, read on the forward strand.
CTTTTCAAGCCATTGTTAAATACTATAACACCAAAACAAGACAGTATAGAAAAAATATATAGATCAATATCCCTCAACAGCTTAGATGCAAAACTGAACAAAACATTAGCAAATCAAATCCAACAATTATATGAAATGTGACCGAGTGACCTTTATTATCACATAGTGACTGAGTGAGCTTTATTATCAAAGTGCAAGGTTAGATGAACATTCAGTAATCAATACAATATCACTCTACTATCGGAATAAATGAGATAAGTCATTTAGTATAAGTCATTTATAAGTGTGTGTGTGGGATCATCATAACAGATGCAGAAAAGGTGCTATCAAAATTCAACTTAAAAAAATTCAACTTCAATTCATAATACAGTCAGCAAACTAGAAACAGAAAGAAATTCCTTCAAACTGAGAAAGGGTATATACATGTCACAAAACCTACATGGCTAGACCCCATTTCCAAGCACTCAGACTTCCATGAGGTCAGTGATTAACCTTCCTCGATCACCTTCAATGGTCTGATATGTGAACTTGCCTAGTGTGGGCACCATCTTTATATGTATCTGGGGGCACAGACTTGTTGTCAATGAACCTTGGTTTGCAGATCAATGGCACTGATTGTTGCAAAGTCTGCCTATTTTAATAATTATTATTCTCATGTTAATTTCTCACATCTTCAAATCTGTAATTTCTATAAATGCATGCTCCATATTACACAACTCCTCTACCTGTATTCCCAAACATTTTATTTATAGAAGTTACACACTTAATAAATGTTTTGTTGTTAATGATGATGATGTTGATTTAATTTGCTGTAGCCAATAGCTTAGTATAAGTTAGAATTTTGGATAACTGCAAGTAAACATATAACCACATTGTTATATCAACCTTTCCATGTTTCAAAAGTGCATATGTTCTGATTATAGATGTTTTGATAAGAACAACATTTAAAGCACCTATGGTAAATACTCGTCACTTTGAAAAACATGGATATCAGTAACAGAAATGCCAACCAGTGGTGTATATCAGGGAATAAATATTTCATATTCATAGATGCTTTCAAGGAGAAAACATGGGTTATTAAGTAATATGCAAATTATTAATAATGTGAGCTTGATTCACATTAGTGTCTTCTCAGTAATCTCTAAATGTTGCTAATTTTCAGCCATCTCCCAAAATAGATGAAAGCTATCACTTAAATGTGTTTTTTCTAGTTACCAAATACAGGGCTAGGTTTCCATCCTATTTTTCATTTTCCTTAGTGTATTGTTGAGAAGTGATATTCATGCCTATTAGACAAATATGGTTGGAATTGTTGCAGTTATATATAACACATCAACACCTGCTTGTTTCTTCTCATTAAAAATGTGATATGTACTGAGATCTGGTTGCGTTTGAAAGGGTGAAAATGCATATCAAAAGCAAATCAAAGATTTTGTAAAAGAGCAGTGGTGCAAACCTCTGAGAGTATCACTTCTTGAAGATGATGTATTGAAATCTGTCCTTTCTATAAATTTTCATACGCAGCCTCTTTAACTGGTGAAGGTTCCCTCTCCTAACCTGATGGGTTTTTAATGGATGTGCAGGGGATAAGGTGGAGGACATTCATTTCTGTGACCTTTCCAGTAGGAGGTGAGTAATGAGAGTATTCAATAAACATCTTTTTGACTGCCACATCTTATTTTACATCATTGTGTAATTCACTTAGAGGACACTGGCACTGTGCTGGCACCTCAGATTTGTAAATGATTTAATGTTTCTATGTACCCCAATCTTACCTGGGGTCTTGAGGATGGTGCAGCTGAGGTAAAGGAACCTGTACCAAGAAGCGTAAACTTGTTTCTATGATGGCAAGAATTTCCAAAGTGGGATTTAAAAAGTTCTGGTCTGACCAGTTGGTGGCGCAGTGGATAGAGTGTCAGACTGGGATGTAGAAGACCCAGGTTTGAAACCTCGAGGTCACTGACTTGAGTGCAGGCTTGAGCGTGGGATCATAGACATGATGCCATAATTGCTGGCTTGAGCCCAAAGGTCACTGGCTTGAAGCCCAAGGTCGCTGGCTTGAGCAAGGGGTCACTCGCTCTGCTGTAGCCCCTCCCCCCAGGTCAAGGCACATATGAGAAAGTAATTGATGAACAACTAAGGAGCTCAAAGAAGAATTGATGCTTCTCATCTCTCTTCTTTCCTGTCTGTCTTTCCCTATCTGTCTCCTTCTCTATATCTCTCTCTATCTCGGTCACAAAACAAAACAAAAGTTCTGGTTATTTCTTACTTAATCACTGACATAGTCCAGTAATGGCACATTTTTATGCCTGAAGTATGTTTGGACATATCAGAAGGGTTTTTTTTTCTTTTAATTTTAATCAATATGAATTGCTAATATGTTGTTTTCTTCAACTATCCCTTTCCAAAAATAGTGAAGGAATCTATAATTTGGTTATATTTAATATAGTCTTTAGAAGGGTATTCATATGATTTAACTGCTCATCCTCTCCTATTTTTCTCAGTAATGAAAACATTTATTTTCACCCAGCTTATTTCCTCTTATTTATTCAGTGCAAGAACATGGGCCAACTAAGATTTGGTTAAGAAACAGAAACAAGTGAAAACACACAAGAAAGATTTAATATCTGAAAAACTTAGACAAGGTAGGCTAACCACTGTAGCTAACAACCTCAACTCTAAGCGACTTTACACAATGAAGGTGAATTCTTGTCCATATCAATGTGAAAAGAAGGCCTTTGTAGTCATTTGAAAACCAGGTTTCTTCCACAATCTGGCTCTACTACCTTCTAGGTCCTTGAAGACCTTTCAATTCAACTGGCACACAGGGACACAGGCAAGGTGAGGGTCACTTGGAGAGTTTTTATGGGCCAGGACTGTTGCCAGAAATCACTTTGGCCACAACCTAACTTCAAGGGAAGCTAAGAAATGCAGTCTGACTATGTGACCACAAGGAGTGGGGAAAACAGGCATTGGACAACTGGCAGTCAGTGCTACTTGAACTGACATGCTGATTTCAGAACTACAAAGCAAAACTCAAGGACCCCTATAAAAATTCAAGCCTATCACTAGAGCTTTCTATAAAAAATTGTATAGGATGTTTTCTCTTTAAACCACTTGGTTAGAGAGATACAATGAATGAGATTTTCTTCATCCACAAAATGCTGGATGTTATTAATGAAAGAATCACAAGGTACAACAGCATATCTTCACTTTCATCATCCATTTTCTCTTTTATTGGCAATTGATTGGCAACCACACTTGCTGAGTTCTTGAGCTCCTAGGCTTAAGGCAATATTAGTCTTGAATGTGAATATATACATTCTTAAGCCAAGATTCCCAGAGGCTCATCATATAATTAAAACATTTGCCAAACAGTCATCATGTCATATTCATAGTAATAAGTAAGCCTGTACCAAAGGCTTTAAAGCTATGAGAAAATAGGGGTCATTCTCCTTTAAGTAAAATGTGGCATATTTTCTATAAAACATGATTTTTTTTTGAAATAATAGGTAAGCTGTCCTTGTTATTCATAAACATCTTATTTATGCATCTTCACTGTTGTGATAAATTAGCTTGGTTTGTTTTATATTTCCCTACAGTTTACTTTAAATAATCCTTCACAGTCGTTCACCACAAGACCACATAAGGTTCTTTTTTTAATACCCAGAATGCTGAAATAGCATTTTGAGCATAGACTGTAATGCATAACAAGTGTATTATTTCTTCTTGGGAATGCCATGCAACACTTGTTCTTCTCACATTGTCTGTTTTTAGTACAATTTGTTAAAGCCACTGTGTATTTAAAAGGTAATATTCTTTGACCTTACAACCACAAATCACCCCAACTTTCCTCCACCTACATTACCCACCAGCCTTCCTCTAGCTAGGGTAACCATATCTTGAATGTCACTGCCACAAAGTACTGACCCTTTAGATAAAATCATTAATACAAAACATTGCTCATCCTTATTTTTTTCTCTAAGCATCTCCTTAGTTCTTCCATCATACCCACTGAGCTGCTCTACCTTCCCAAGGGGCATTCACTCATTATACCCACCTACCTCACCCAGTCAATAAGTGATATCAATGCCAAAGTGTGGTTTTTAAATAAAAAAAAAGTCTGAATGCTGATTTCCAACATATTGCCAATTACCCAAAACCCAATCGTCCCACCACTATTGCTATATATATTCCCCACTACAGATCATGATTATACCTAATACACCTGTTAAAGGAGACACATTTAACCTATTGGAATCTCACTTTAGGTGTGTCTTCTTGTGCTGCAGACCTGATTGTTACTGAGGAGCACAAAAAATTTAAAAGTGATTATTCAACTTTTCAACCATGTGTTGGAAAAGGTTGTAGAGAATTTTAGAAAATCACATATTCAAAAGCGTGATGTGCAGTAGCTTTATATTACATCACTATATCCCTATAATTCTAGTATTTTTGTTTCCTTTAGATGGAGGTCCTTGGTTCAGGTGCCATGCATTTGTTCATGTATGTTTTTACAGTGCCCATAGACTGGTTGGAGCTAAGTGGTCATCATTCCATAAATACTTGTTAAAGAGCAAAAGTAAAATGCCTCTGAACTAACTGTTAGGAGACAGATCACATATTTTTTTCAAGAGAAATTATTCTTCAAATTGATGGTTAGTAGAACAGGTAAGGATTAAACTTCTGCATAAAGTTGCAGAAACTTCACATGCCACCCATGCTACCTTCCAGTGCAGTCAGCAATGACATGTGCCGCCAGTCTGCACTTCCTTATCCACTGCAAACACAGCTAGTTCAGTGTTATAGTGTAGAACTTACGGCTCCTATCATGGTTGGTTTGTGTGAACAACAGAATTTGGCAGAAGTGGTGGTGAATCACTTCTGAGACCAGGTTATAAAAGTTATTCTTTCTTTCAGATAGATAGATAGATAGATAGATAGATAGATAGATAGATAGATAGATAGAAAAATAGTTAGAATAGATAATGTCTGTATCCATTTCTACATCTATATCTTTGACTGTAAATATAGAAAAAACAACTGGCATGTTTTAAAAAGAGAACCACATGTAAAGGAAATAACACTTCTAGCCAAAAGCCCTGGTGAACTGCTAATAGCCATGCTGAGTGAGCCAGCATGCATGTGGTTCCTTCATCCCCAGTCAAGCCTTCAGAAGATTACAACCTTAGCTAGCATCTTCCCCCCACCTCCCACTCAATGTCTTCCTGAACTAGAACCACCCAACTAAGGTGCTTTCAAAATTTGTAACTCACAGAAACTGTTATGTTTGGAGGTAATTTGATATGCAACAATAGATGATATAACCACGGTTCTTTTCTCTGAGACCAATTCAGAATTTTTGTCCATATCATGATCTAGGCAGCCACCACCAATCCACTGATGTTGGCAGGGGATGAAACCCATCTGCTAGCCTGTCTTGAGCAGAAGTTCGAGGTGTTTCCTCGTGTTTTATACAATTGCTTGCAAAAGACTAGATTGTCTCACCACTGGACTTTTTCCCCCCACATATCACCTGCCTATCAGAACATTAGGAATCTATGTATATGTAAATTTAGCTGAGAAAGCCACATAGCATGGATTACCCTAGGTCTGAATTGATAAGGGCAAAAGAATCCTTGTAGATCAGTCCATCACAGTAAAAGATCATATAGAGTGATGAAACACAAATCGTATTGTGATAAGCCGTGTGCATCTTCTGGAGTGTCTTAACTGCTTGAGTTTCTAAGAAATGACTAAGCATAATACCCTCAAGATCCATTCCTGTTGTTGCAAATGACATTATTTCACTGTTTTTTATGTCTGCATAGTATTGTGTGCATGTATGTGTACTACATCTTCTTTATCCATTTATCCATCAATGGATAAATGGGTTGTTTACATATTTTGACTCCTATAAATAATGCTACAATAAACGAGAGGTACATATATGTTCAAATTAGTGTTCTCAAAACCTTTGGGGCCCTGGCCGGTTGGATCAGCAGTAGAGCGTTGGCCTGGCCTGCAGGAGTCCTGGGTTCAATTCCCGGCCAGGGCACACAGCAGAGGCGCCCATCTGCATCTCCACCCCTTCCCCTCTCCTTCCTCTCTGTCTCTCTCTTCCCCTCCCACAGCCGAGGCTCTATTGGAGCAAAAGATGGCCCGGGCACTGAGAATGGCTCTATGGCCTCTGCCTCAGGCACTAGAATGGCTCTGGTTGCAGCAGAGCGACGCCCGGAGGGGCAGAGCGTCGCCCCCTGGTGGGCCTGCCGGTGGATCCCGGTCAGGCGCATGCGGGAGTCTGTCTGATTGCCTCCCCATTTCCAGCTTTGGAAAAATGAAAAAAAAAAACCCTTTGGATAAATATCCAAAATATAAGAATTCTCTGAGGCAAGAGTAGTTATGTAGAAATAGTAAATATAATATCACTCCATGCAGGGGTTTCTGAGTATAGAAAGCATGGAACGTTATTTTCTGAGATTTTTGTTTTCTTCCAAAAGCACCTTTCACTATAAAGCTCATTATAATAGAAGTTTTCAAACAAATTCACTGGGGGTCATGAGATTGAGGAAGAAGTGCAAGCCAGATTTCTGATTAAGATTTCTAAATTTTTGTGGGATAAAGAAAATTAGTCTCTGTACATTAGAGAAACATGCACTAAGTTCATAAATTCAATGAAAACAAATTCAAAACAATGAGTTTATTCATTCAACAAACCCTCGAATGCCAAATTCATGCTGCAAATGTACACATGGTTTGCATTAAATACATATTTAGTGATTGTAGTTGAGAAACAGGAAAAGTGGGGGAGAAGTTCAGTAGATTCCCTTATAAGAACAGAAAATAATAGGAAATATGGAGACAGGAAATGGTCTTGTTTGTGGTAGACTGAGTGTTTCTGAAGTATAAGACTTTCTATGGAACCTGGATAAGACCCTGAGAAAAAAAAAAGACTAATACAGTTAAATAAAGGAAGAAATAATCTTTAGTCACTCAATTTAGTCTGGAATAGGTGGAAGAGGCTTTAAATTATGAATTTTGCAGTAACAAAACTTACTGAGGCAGTTTCTTAAAGCCCCAGAGAAATTATTGTAGTTTTCATCTTCAGGTCGACATTGGCTTTGAATACCAGCCTGAGAGGGTTTGAAGTTTCCTCTCTGTACTCTCATTCCTCCCTCTAGCCATCTAGTGTTGGAAACCTTTTCATTTCAGAGACCAACTGAGTATGTTTGCCAAGGAGAAAGTTTTTCACTGGACTCACTACTCTATTTTATTTCTAATGCAAAAAGTTGGAGTCAGACCTCTGGCCAATAAGATGGCATTGACAAATCCCTGCGCTGGCCAGCACATAAAATATTTATACTCAGAGAAAGCTAGACTAAGTAGTCATCAGAGTATTTTGCAGCGTAGAAGCCAAACACCTCCCTAAAAGAGCCGAGCATGTTCACAAAAGCCCCTCTTTATAGATTGAAAAGTAAACTACAATTTTTATAGTCGAGGGTTGCTTGATGTTCCTTTGACTTGGTGCATGCCATGGGCCTTCTTAAATCACAGTTTACTTGATTGAAGTGAGGGTGAGTTTTGATTTTTTCTTTTGAGGTTTGCTTACTTGTTTTTGCCGTCATCAAAGACATCAATTTCTTGATGGGAGGGGTAGGTTTCAACTAGTAGGCAAGAGTTCTCTTCCCAGAGAATGAAGTCATACAACCCCTGACCCCGACGGTGGCCTGAGGTGGGAGGTTTGAGCAGAGCCTCTTGTTTCAGCACCTCAACATTATTTGGAATTGTAGAAAGAGGAGACGAGCTTTGATGTTGGAGACACTCAAAGGAAAGCAAAGGACAAGGGGGAAAGAGCAGCGAGTGCAACGCCGCTGACCCCCGACGAGGCTCGGCTGGTCCTCCCGGCCCAGCCCCACAGCCATGGCCTCACCATCAGCAGCAAGGGGCTGGGAGGGCTGTCCTTTTAGTTGAAAGCAGAGGGTGAGCTGAGCAGAGAGTTCAGAGGGTCATTAGAAAGCATCAAAGGAGGCAGCCTCATGATGGTAATAAGACGGCTGTGAGGAAATAAAGTGGGCATTGATCTGCACTATCGAGTGTGACATTTTAACCGAAGCTAAAAGCCAAGAGCAAAGCTAGCCCTCTTATTCATCTGCCTGCCTGTTTTAGTAAATTGTCTCCCCCCGCTCCCAAACCACTGGCCTCAGAGGTCACTTCATATTAGCTGGCTTGTTAATACTGAAGCAATCAATACTTAATCAACAAGTAATGAGATTTTGCAGTCATCCTGTATGATCTTTCAATAAAGCCCCGAATCCATCTCGGCCCATTCCAAGCCTGATGAAAGGTGTGTGGTAGCAGCAGGCCCTGGATTTGATGGTCTGATGCTCTTTGGCTGATCTGCATCTTGTTAAGACACCAGGTAGCTCTCGTCCTTCACCCCTTTGTTTCCTGATCCCCACAGAGCACAGTGTGGCACGGAATCCAGGCATCTGAGATTTTCCACGCATCAGTAAGAAAATAAAGATTTCTTTACTGCATCAGGTTCAGGACTCTTTGCAATTAAAACTGAATAAAGAAAGATCTGGAGAGAAGAGGGAGGCAGCAAACAAAGAAATTTTAAAAGGGAAAAAAACAGCTGTTTTAATATATGATATTAGGCCAGAGAGCTGGAATCCCCACATGTCCCAGTTATTGAACACTGGACCACCAAAGCTCTTCTCTGAATGGGCTCCGTGAGTGGTGAGGGGAAGGAACACAGGGCTGGGCATTGGCCCTGGGTATCCAAACATGGGCGGGGCAGTCCAAAGACATCACCTGGGTACTGCTATATTGAAAAAAAGTTTGTTTTTCCTTTTTCTTTCTTTCTTTCTTTCTTTCTTTCTTTCTTTCTTTCTTTCTTTCTCTCTTTCTTTCTTTTGTTCTTTCTTTCTTTCTGACACAGGACTTAGGCTTCAGTACTCTCTTGGTATCTTAATGAACATGGTTTTCTTTGTCCACTTGTAATACTGCAACACCCTTTTGTAGATGTTCAAAGCAGTCTCAGAGTTAAAAAAAAAAAAGGGAGCCTCCCCAAAGAAAACCTTGCTGCTGTCCGACAGGACCACCCAAAGCAGGTTTCCTTTGGTGAATTAATCACTTGTTATTGTCTCACCTTATACCTTCAGGGTTGGAAGGTGGATCTTGACAGTATCTGACTCAGTGGAGCCAGTTCATGCTAATAAAGTCAATTTAGTAGATGACTACAACTGAAATGCTGATTTATTAACATAACTTTTAAGCAAATAAGCTGTAAAGTAAATGGGGCAGACACAAGGGTCTTGACAGCATGTCCTTTCTTATCAGAAAAGAAGCTGCACTCTTAGAAGATTGATTGGCAATCACAAAATTAAATCAAGAGGAATTAGGAGATGATATGAACATTTAATGGCAAGAGGGTAAACATTGTCTCATGCAACTCCGCCATTGACTATGCCTGCTACTCTGCATTACGACTTAGGCTCGTGTGAACACCTTCCCTATTACATGCATTATTTCATGAAAACTTAATAAAATAGGTATTATCAGTATCCTTGTTTCTGCAGATGAATAAATTGAGACTTAGACTGAGGGTTAAAAAGTGGTAGAATTACCTACCCAACATCACGAAGCTAACATAAAGGAGAATGAAAATCTGAACCCACATAGACTGACCCTGGGATAGTGATATCAACCACTAAGCCATATTGCCCTGGCTCTGCCATTTTCTAGCTATATGACTTTGAACATGGCCCTTAAAATCTTTAAGCCTCAGTTTCTCTAACCAATAAAGTGGGAGTAATAATCACACCTATCTCATTGGATTAGAGATTAAATGAGTTATGTAATTAAAGCCCTTGACATCAAGTCTGACTTAGACTTACCACTCACTAAATGTTAGTAATATGAGGATGCCATTCTAGCATCCTTGATACATTGTCCTCCTTGTTCCACTCTGCTTGGGAAGGCTCTGCCAACATCTCTCTCTCTGGAAGAGTTATTTGTTTAGGGAAAGGCTGGCCTATCATTTCCCTTAAACAGTCCAGCCTTTCTTTAGCTATGTTTTTTACCTCAGTCATATCATAGTATGCTCTGAGAGGCATAGGAGCTGTTCTATTGTGGGAGACTGCAAGCTGGCAAATCCCTTGCAGTTTAAGGCTTAGCCAAAGGTTAAGCTCTTTCCCCACAACTCTGTATTGGCTATGAAGCTGAGTATTTGTACTTGTCCCATCCCCCCACACACACACCTCACTTGCTTGATTAAGTTGCTAGAAGCAATTTATATGCCCTTCTTCTCACCCTTTGTTTGTTCTGAAGTTGGTTGGTTTCAGTTATGCAGGATGGAGGGTTTTCTGCACTTGGGAAGATTCTTGGGTTGCCTTGGAAATGTGACTTCGTATTAAGAGATATCTTTGATTTGCTATTTTACTCTGCCCTATAAATACAGTGGTTTGAGAGTGGAGACTTGCTCTTGCAAACTATCTTGGCATTGCAGAGACCTCCCGATCCCATCCTTTTTTCTCTGAGTTTATTTCTTCATTCCTCACCATTCTCACTCAGGACCTGGACAATTACTAGCCATGCTGTCTACGGCAGTTCTATCCTTTTTGGTCAATAGCTTATTTCCTGGTTTCCAGGTGCTCTGGTGGATGCTGTGAGTAGCAGGGTGCAAGCTAAGAAATTTCATGGTTCTCCCCTTATATTGCTGGTGACTGCGAGGAGGGAGCGCAACGTCAGAAACCTGTCTTAAAGGAAGTCGTTAGGTTTACATTAAAAATAGTTATGAGGTGCTTAGAAGCTAAGGAAAAAAAGAATAACTAAAATATTCCGTTTCTTTTACCTGACTCTATTTTCAAGAAAGACAAATGAGTTTCTTCATACCCCACTTTGCTTGTAACAGTTTATTTCCTTTATAAAAAACTATCTTTCCTTGTTACAGAAAACAATACACATTCACCTATTAAAATGTAAACTTCACAAAAATTTCCAAAATAAAAGGGCACCAAGTTGTGGGTACTATTACTCTTTGTTCCATCTGCTTGACTTTAGCCATTGGGCTTGCCATCATCTAGTTGGATAGATGGATTGCTCCTAAACATGATGCTTGTCAGGCCACTCGGCGGCTAGGAAACTTTCAATAGCCATGGGATCCCTACGGCATCAGGCCGAGTGCCTCACACTCAACCTCTCTAGCATCATTCCCGCGGCTCCCGTACACAGACCTTCGTTTGAGTTCAAGTTACACCTCTCTCTTCCAGTTGTTATTACCACAAGGAATGTCCCTCCTTAGCCTAATTAAACCACGCCTTGGTGAAGGTCCTTCCTGCATAAAATTTGTTCTGAATCTTCAGTCCTTTCAATCTTACTCGTCTCAGAGTTTCTTTAGCACTTACAGTCTGTATTACATGATTGGCCTCATTATGTTGTCTCCTATTTTCTGCTCTGTTTCCTGCATGTGCCTCTTCTCCCCCCTATTAAATCATAATTTCCTCCATGGAAGAACCCAGTCTCGGACTTGTTCTATCTAGTCTGTATAAAAGCAATAAGTGCATGGGAGGACTTTAATATATACTTGTTGATTAAAAAGATTATGCTTAGATAATTTATTATGGTAGTAATATTGAAATCATTATTATCATTATGAAAACCTACAACACATATGTTATAATGATATATCATAATATATAAAAATAGAATCATAATGATTGGTAAATTATTGTTCACCAATCAATCTACCAGCTGAAGACGTGACAAACATTTTCTCATTCAATCCTCAAAAAGTGATCTAGATGAGATATGTTTGCCCTCGCTTGAGAGCAAAGAAACCTGAATTTCTAAAAATTTAAGTGATTTGGCCAAGATTGCAGAGCTGAGATATGGTGGACTTGAGGTTTGAAAATATGCTGATCTGATTCTTATTTACCCGCATGATCCCATATGCACCATTCTTGCAAATGGGTTTTTTTTTCAGTTGTTTTCTTTGTAAGTTGAATTTTGATTGCTAGCTTTGTGAAACTGACCAAAAGAACCATCTTTGCTTGAAAGCAGTTTCACCTTGACTCTCCTCACACGCAGTGTTTTTGCCCAACATGGGCTTCCTTCCCCGCAGCCATGGCACATTTCTTCAGCTGAACAATCCCTTCTAAAACTTGAGAGACTGCTTTTTTCTTCCTACTTCCCAGTCTTTGTCTCATTTTAGAAAACTGAATATTCAGGTCAGATCCTTAGAAAACACTTCAGGAGGAACACGTCTTGTGCTATCAATCATGGCCCACTCTTCCCTTGGAAAGCAGAAGGATCCACACAACAAGAGAAAAGTGACTTTGAAACAGTTCTCTGAAATTCCTAGAGTTCAAAAACAGGGCAACTTATTTTAGTGTTATCATACTTATTGGGAATTACCAAATGTGTGCATCATTTTGAGAAAGAGATTCTGGTAAAGTGGAGTTTTCTGGGCTCTACTGAAATAATATCACTTTTCAAAAATTAATAAACTTCTTTTTTGAGCACTTTTACATTCATATCACAATATATTTATACATCCCTCCCTCACACATGCATGGCCATCAACTTTGCCCACAGTGGTATGTTTATTACAATTGATGAAGCTATACTGACACATTGTTATCATCCAAAGTCTGTAGTTGACATTCAGGTTTGCTCTTGGTGGTGTACTTTGTATGAATTTTGCCATGTATCCATCCATTATTGATAGTTTCACTGCCCTGAAGATCTTCTGTGCTCTATTCATCACTTCCTCTCCCTAAACTTGGCAACCACTGATCTTTGTACTGTCTCAATAGCTTTACCTTTTTTGAATGTCATATCTTTGGAATCATACAGTAGGTAGCCTTTTCATATTGGCTTCTTTCATAGTGATGTGCATTTAAGGTTCCTCCATGTCTTTTCATGGCTTTATATCTCATTCTTTCTAGAGATAAATAATATTCCTTTATATAGATATTCCACAATTTGTCATTTTTTGAGGACATACTGGTTGCTTTCAGTTCTTGGCAGTTATGAATAAAGGTGCTATAGGCATCCATGTGCAGGTTTTTGAATGGATAGATATTGTCAACTCTTTAGGGTTAATATCAAAGTAAGATTGTTTTTAGTTATGTTTTTAGTTAAGAAACCACCAAACTGTCTTCCAAAGTGGCTATACCATTTTTCATTTCCACCATCAAGGAAAGAGAGTTCTTGTTACTCTACATCCTTGCCAGCACTTAGTGTTGTCAGTGTTTTTTATTTCAGTCATTCTAATAGGTGTGTAGCTATATATCATTGTTGTTTTAATTTGTAATTACTTAATGACATATGACGTTGAACATCTTTTTAGGCACTTACTTTCTATCTGTATATCCTCCAGGCCTCATGAACCTGGTCACAAAGGAAGGAGAAAAGTGTATGTTTATCATTTCTCATTCAATCTTGAGCATTGGCTTTCCAAGTTGAGCTTCACTCTACCAACTAGTGAAAATGAAGAGAACACAGGCCAATTCGTGCTGTCTGTGAGAGTTACCCATTGAGATGAAGAGATACAAGACTTAAAAAAAGCAGCAACAATTGGAAAATGTTGGCATTTCTATTCATTAAGCTACGAGACCTTTCCTATCCTTGTGAGTTGACTCTCTACTGTTCCCCTTACTCATGGGGCATTAGTACTAAAGAAAATCCATTCATTTTTAGTGTTCCAAGTTGCTGTTCAAATTTGAAGTAAATCCATCAAATTTCAGGAAGCTAGATGCCAGGGGCCAGCAAAAACAGGATCACATAGAAAGTCTGCTCAAAAGGCAGCCACAGAAACAAACGACATGTCGTGGAGCTTAGCTCAGGGACAGCTGGTTAACTCAGTCCCCTCTCCTCAGTACCAATATCAATTAATTTTTTTTTCTTCTGCCCCATTCCACAGCACTTTGGGGCCCTTTGCACTACCTGATCACTGTCCAGCCTATCCTCCTTTGTTTGCCTTTTAGTAAGTTAGCTCTCTTTTTAGACTGAAACCTGCCTCCTACTTTCTGATGTTAACCCCAAAGAATTGGAAAGATTTGATGGACATACTTGAGGAGGTTGGTGCTCTTTAGAGTCATCTGTCTTCTGGATCTTCCCAATGTTTTGAAGATGAGATAACAAATGCCAGTGACTACTTTTCTCATAGGAAAGTAAGGCTTATCTCTCATTCTGTTTGACAAAAATACCCCATTGCCATCTGAGTAAATTGGCCCTACTTTTTCTCTTCTTTAATGAGAGCTCATGAGCATCAGTGAGTAGATCCTCCCAGTCACCAATTTAAGGTTCCTGCAGGGAAATAAAAGAAAATCTTGAGATAATGCTGGGGGAGGAACTCAAAAAGTCAAATCTGCGAACACATTGGCTCTGATTTCTTTTACACTCTAGTCTAGAAACCCACACAGACTTTTCTGGGTTTTCAATGACTTGCAGGAGAAATGATTCTATGGTCTCTCTGAGACACCCAATCTAATGCCAAGAAAAATCCAAAGGGCTTAAAGTGCTTAAGACCTGAAGGGAACAAAATCAGCATCTTTATGCTACGTATTTCCCATCCTACCTCCCTCACCTCCCACCCCTGCCCTTGACCCACTCTCCACTTTTCTCACCCTGCTCTGGACAGAGAAACATGATATGTGGACTACTTCAATCTATTCCTTACTTCCTGACTTATAGTTGTGTTTGCCTAATGGGAAATACCAGCAGGAAATCTAAAGATAAACTGGATATTTGTTCTTTCAATCCCCCTTCCTGCTGGGTCACTGTAGGATGACTGTTGTTTCTCTACAGAAGACCACCATTCCTGTGAGACAGCCTTCTCCCCAGCTATGGCCAGCCTCTCTAGGTTTCAACACCACTTCCTCCCTTTGCCCATTCAGGCTTAGGTGTGGTGATTGATTGCAACTATTGTCAGCTCCAAAGTATTACATGAACCTTTAGGTTTTCCACATCCTGGACCCTTTAATGTTTCACTTATTAGGCTTTCTTTAATTGTCCTATTTGAGTGTGCCAACTGATAAAATGTAAAATAATAAAATGCTGAGGAGAAAATGCCTGAAGATTCATAAGATCTGAATAAAAATTAAAAATTTGGAAGACTTCCTGAAAGAAAAAAATATATACCCTATTTTAAATTTACCTTCTAACTTGAAAGAACTCTTTTAAGTAAGCTATGAGTAGAATATATGTTTATATTTTGGAAGGGGATGGTGGTAAACTTAGAAATTAGGATGAGCGTCACATGTGAAAATAAATGATGTTGTGAATGGTATACTTCTTCAGTGATTATGATAAAGCCCCAACTCTTAATTTGGATAAATTGCTAACAACCCAACTTAGTACACCCATTTGCAGTAATCATTATTTTGCTGACTTGGCTCTCTGTCTGGCTTGAATTTCAATAGTGAATGCAAAGCCTATAAGCATTTAAGGGCTTTCTTGCTCAACATTTTCATATTCACAAGGAACCCAACCCAGAATCAGAACATCCCAATGATTGTGGTATATTTCTGGTTGAACATTAAGAACTTTTGATATATGGCTTAACTCTTAAATGCTATTAAGGGTCTTTTGAATCAGTCATTGAAGCTGGTTGTAAAGTTCAAAAGACTTCATTTAAAAACTACAACCATTAGCCAACTGTCTTATTGACATAATGAATCATATTTAGATGGAGCGCTTAACCCCAGCATGTACTCACTCCTTCCTTCATCACCGTGTACACAGGCAAGGATGTGAATGAGGGTGTGCAGCAAATGAGTCTCCTCCTATCATTACCTCAGTGTCTTTCTGAAGATCAGGCAAATTAGCAAGTTGCATTGCAATGATTTCTTTTCCCCATTGGCCACTCTTATTAATTAGGAGATTCCATCTGTCATTTAGAAAAAAAGCCTAAGTCTTAGTCCTAAGTCTTTACTAACCAACTATCAGGAGGGATTTTGAACAACTCACTTAACCTCTGAACTTCTATTTCCTTTTCTATGAAGTAAAGCATTTGATAAAGTTATTTTCCTCACTAGTGTGATCTGGCCAGGTCCCTCCAAATGTTTTTGGGCTCATTTCTCTTTTGAATAATTTCTAGAGTTTACCATGACATATACTGACATGCCTGGACATCTCCAGGTAGTTGGAAAAAATAGCTATTTTTTCTGAGCATACATACTCAGTCCCAAAACACAGCGATACCCACCTCTGCTCTCCAGAGAAACCAAACTCATGTGCTGGCTTAATATCAACTTGACCTTCCAAGTCCATATCTGTCTTCCAGGACAGCTTTGATTTCATTTTCAGCTGGATTGTCTATTTTTCTTTGATGTGATTGTTTATAAAGCAAACTTGAAGCAACTCTGAAATTGGTCTGAGAAGTGTCGTTTTATCAGGGGCCTTGAACTTCAGTGGATTAATTTTAAAAATTAATTTAAAGTTGAGTGATTCATTTTTAAAAATTTTTATTGATTTTTTAAGAGAGAAAAAGAAAGAGAGGGAAAGAGACAGTGGAAGAAGGCCAATCATACATTCTGCATGTGTTTCACCAAAGATGGCAGTTCGTAGCTAATGGCTCAGAGCCTATATTCCAAAGACACCTTTAAGTGAGTGTGGTTCAGGTGGAGAGAGGGGCAAGGAAAGGGAAATAAATATCTGGTAAGGCCAAGAGTATTCTGACTTGTATCCAATACAAACCATGTCCTAATTGAATATGTCATACTTTCCCCAGTCAGACATCACTGAACCAACAACTGTTCTCTTCAGCAAGAATAAATTCACATATATGGCAGGACACACTAGCATGGGGTTATAACAGCATGTTGAAGAACCTTCATAGAAGTTAGTTTTTAACAGCTTATATGATCCATAAACCCTTTTCCCTTCCCTCCCTCCCCATTTTTCCTTTCTCTTCTTTCATTTTAATATCTCATCTCATCCTTATCCTATGTTGGACAATAGATTTTACCCAGAGTATCAGGCTGAATATATTCTCTCTCCTTCCAATTCCAGGATCCACACTAGCTACAAGTTGAAGGTAACTGCAAGTTGGCTCCACGGTCTGGGACCTTCTCACTCTGGCCATAGCTTGACTGGATGAAAATCACTATACTGTGTATCGGCAGCTGAGCTATATTTTTTCTATTGTGCTGTTCTTAGCTATACTGTCAGGTAAATAAGCTTCATGGTTGCTGTATCTTTTTGGTGAGTCACTCATTAGAATATGTAGTCTCCTTAAACCTAATAAGAGTCTCCTCCTCTTAAATTTTATTTTGTTCTGTATTAATATTGTTACCGCCTTCTTTTTAGCTAGTGTTTACATTGTGCATCCTTTTTCCCCCCTTTTATCTTTGGCCTTTTAATGCCTCTAGACTTAAGAGCTCTCTTTCAAATAACAGATAACTTCATATATTTAACCTATGATAATCTCTGTATTTCTGTGCAGGAGTTTATGCACTTACTGTGCATTAATTAATACATACCATTGGCATTTACTGTGGCTACTGATGCTTTGAGTTATTTATACCATCATCTATTGTGTTTGCTTTTTATTATCCTTTTCCTTTTCTTCTTTATTTTAACCTTGTTTTAGATTGAAGATTTTTTATATTCCTTTCCAACCTTTACCATATAAATTTTCTTATGATGATTTGAATTAAATGTATTAAATTTCAATTTATTTAATGAGTAATTAATTTTTAAAATTTATTTATTGATTTTTAAAGAGAGGAAGGGAGAGAGAGAGAAAGACAGATACACCAATCTGCTTCTCTATGTGCCCTGACTGGGGATCGAAATGGCAACCCCTGAGTATCAGCACAATGCTCCAACCAACTGAACCATACAGCCAGGGCAATGAGTGATTAAGTTTTAAACATACTTACAAGACTATAATTTAAAAAATCTTCAGTAACACATTTTTAAATTTCTTGTTCTAAATACTAAAATAATTTCAGCACAATTTAGCTATAACCATTGAATTCCCACTCTTCTTGATTTTGCTTGTAGTCATAATTTTACTTTTATTAACCTAAAAAGAAAGGGTTTAAAAAAACAATCAATATGTACTTAGATGATCTTATAACACAATTTCTGTGATCTTCACAATTTACCCTTTCTCTCTAAACTCTTATTATAGTTTAGTTTATTTTATATTGTGTTTTACTTTAACAGAAGTATATGTTTAGTCATTATGCTAAGAAGGGCCTATGTGGGAAAAAGCAATCTTAGTGTTTGTATAACTAAAATTGTATTTATTATGTTTTTATTTTTGAAAAATACACTAAGCATAAAATTCTAAAGTTGACAGTTAATTTCTGTCAATTCATTGAAAATAAGAATTCACTATCTTCTAGCCTCTATTATTGTTGATGAAAGTCTGTTGTCAAAAAAACAAAATTCTGTTGTCCTGGCCAGATGGCTCGGTTAGTTACAGCATTCTCCTGTTGCTGGTTCCATTTCCAGTCAGGGTTCATACAGAAACAGATTGATATGTCTGTCTCTCTTTTTCTCCCTCTCTCAATCTCTCTCAAAAACAAAAAAATAAATTAATTAATTAAAAAAAATTTTAAAGCCCTGTTATTTTCTATGTGTAACATGTCTTATCATTATGGAAATATTAATATTTGATTTCTATTTATTTATTTATGCATTGAAAATAGAAGTTATATGTTAAAGATGAAATTATGATTTCATCTTGAATGAAGATGCCTTCTTTTTTTTAAAAAAGATAAGGTAATGCTTAAAAATAAATGCAGATAAGTAAAATAAAAGGATCTAGCCATATAGAAAATCTATTGTTATATGTATTTTTGTTTAACTGTGTGTTAATAACATCTTTCTAATTTAAGAGATAGCTATCAATATTACACTTTTTAAAGACTTCATAGAATGAGCATCTTGGCATAGCTAGAGGTACTCACTGAAACTTTGGAAAAATCACACAAACATCATCAAACTTCACTTTTCTAATATTCTGCAAACTAAAACTTCTTAAGGACATGAGAAAAGGATGATGCTATATTTATCTAATATATTGAGAAAATGGATGAATATAATAATGAACTAATAATGAATGACTGAATGCACACATCAATGTGTAAACAAGTGATTGGTTGGTTGTATTATATAAGTAAGAAAGCCACAACAATTTGCTCCCTATCATTCACCTATCCACCTGCCCAGTCATGTGGTTTATAGCAATGATGCTACTAAGACCATTAAACCTATAGTATAGTATAGTACCAAAGTATAAAACCATGGCATTTAGAGCATCTTATTGTATAAAATGTGCTATTACTGCCTCTCTCAGATTTCTCTAAGGTCCTGGATTTAGAGGATTACTCATTTTTTGAGAATGAGTACTTTTGTATTTTTTTAGATAGGAGAGTGAGCCTTTTCACATTTTTGTTTGCACATTGACTAGAAATGCATTTGGGTTTACACACACACATGTGCATGCATTGAACAAATTATTCAGACTGTCCCAGTGGTGGGATTCAGCCAATTGACACTGGTTCAGCAGAACTGATACCTAACTTTTTGTTGAGTTCTACCAACTGGTTGTTAAAATGTCACCTGTAATCAGGGTTCTCTCTAAGGTGGGCACCTGGGCAGCTGCCCAATGTGGAAATCACAAATTTACATTCCTTATTCTTTTTTAACATTCATCTGCACAACAGCATATTCTAAGTGGCTGTAGTAATGTTCATTCTGTCTATAGGTGAGAAAAATTTGATGGAAATATGCTTGTAATATTTATTTATTCAAGACATAAAACTCATTACACCTTTGATGAAATATTACAGTTTGATTCCCTTGCATTTGTTACTTCAGTAAACAAAATATGACATAGAGAAAAAGTGCCAAACTTTTTCCAGGGGGTGACAAGCTGTCATTGGAAATATCTTAAATAATTGTTTTATTGTTTTTGTCAGGTATTATTTAATATATTTTTTTAATATTTTAAAACTTTCTCTCTCTCTCTTTTTTTTTTTTTGGTATTTTTCTGAAGTGAGAAGCGGGGAGGCAGAGAGACAGACTCCCGCATGCACCTGACTGAGATCCACCCAGCATGCCCACCAGGGGGTGATGCTCTGCCCATCTGGGGCATTGCTCTGTTACAACCGGAGCCATTCTAGCACCTGAGGTGGAGGCCATGGAACTATCCTCAGTGCCTGGGCCAACTTTACTCCAATGGAGCCCTGGCTGCAGGAAAGGAAGAGAGAGATAGAGAGAAAGGAGAGGGGAAAGGGTGGAGAAGCAGATGGGTGCTTTTCCTGTGTGTCCTGGCTGGGAATCAAACATAGGACTTTCACATGCTGGGCCTATGCTCTACTGCTGAGCCAACTGGCCAGGGCCTTAAAACTCTTTTTTATAACATAATCTAGTTTTGTGTACAGTACCTCTTTTATTGTTCTTATTTAAGTATTAAATGAATGAAATAATAAACTACCTTTTGGTATATCATTTTTTTATATTTAAAAGTTATTAAGGCCAGTCATTTAACTGGTTGTTAAATTATTTGAATCCCACTACTGGACTGACCTGAGCACAAGTGTTTCTGCATGGGGTTTACATGTGATTTAGGCTCAGGAGATCTATTCCTTTTTGGCAGTCAGTTATGGTCAAGAGGGTCAGTGCCAGGGATCAGCATGCTGTGTCCTGAAGATGCAACATGAAATGACACTAATGTCTTGCTTGGGCTTACTAGAGCCACAAAAGAAAAAACCCTGTTTCTTGACCAGTAAATGAACTTTTATGTCGAGCCACATTCTTTATAACTAAGAAGAACAGAAAAGAGATTGTCTACTATTTGAGACACATCTTTCATACCAGAAAATAATTTAATGCTTCTCATCAGCTGATAGTTGGTTGGTAAAAGCTAACACATTATATTTTGAAAGTCATCATTATTTAAAATGAAATAGTCGACTATAATTTCCATCCATTAGAAAAGTCTGAAAAATAGTCATAAATCTTGGAATTGCAAGGAGTCTCAAGAGAGTATCTCAGTGTCTTAAATTTATGCAGCTAAAGTGTTATTATTTTTTATTTCAACTACCATTGTTTAATAACACTATGTTTCAGGCACTGTGGTAGACCCTAATGAACAAAATAGAAATTCTACTGGCTAGTAACTTTAAGTTTAGTATTTTACATATGGAATCAGATATGTTTTTTTCTGTTATGTAGAGTGTCTTGCCTATAGACATAGTAGCCAATCAATGAAGAAGAAAAGGTTAGAACCATCTTGCAGGTATGTGGGTCAAATAAGTTACAAGTATGATGTATATGTTTGCTCACTTATAGTTTGCATTGGGTGTGGAGGACAGGCTGTAAGCTGGCAAAGTCATTATAGCCTAAGGCAGGGGTCCCCAAACTACGGCCCGCGGGCCACATGCGGCCCCCTGAGGCCATCTATCTGGCCCCTGCCACACTTCCGGAAGGGGCACCTCTTTCATTGGTGGTCAGTGAGAGGAGCCTAGTTCCTATTGAAATACTGGTCAGTTTGTTGATTTAAATTTACTTGGTCTTTATTTTAAATATTGTATTTGTTCCCATTTTTGTTTTTTTTTTTTTGTTTGTTTGTTTTTTTACTTTAAAATAAGATATGTGCAGTGTGCATAGGGATTTATTCATAGTTTTTTTTTTATAGACCGGCCCTCCAATGGTCTGAGGGACAGTGAACTGGCCCCCTGTGTAAAAAGTTTGGGGACCCCTGGCCTAAGGCTTAGTTTTAAGACTAAGCCTCTCCCGCCCTTTTAATACTAAGAGCTTTTCAAAACTAAGCTTCTCCCCACACTCTTGACTGTTGCATGATGTGAGGTGGTGCACTCTTATGAGGAATCCCATTTACGCCTTTGATAAGTGACTTTGTATCAGAGACTTCCTTATTTGTATACTGGTTTAAAGGTTTTGATTTCTATACTATAAAATGGGGCAGACCAGGAGCTCTCCTGCTCAGTTCCTGAAATTAGCATTGGAGAGGAGAAGCAGCCAAGATGATGGAGTGCTGAAAGAGAATTCAGTTTGTGCAGAGAGAAGGAGATGGGAAACAGAGGTGAATAAAGCTGGTGAGGTAGAAACCTTTGATTCTAGGAAACTCAGATGAGTCAATGGTTTTGGTAGCCCTAAATGGAAAGGGAAATGTTTTCTCACTGTGTGTATTTCTTGCCTGATGATTAGCTAGGGTTAAAGCTAATGACCCACCAGTTCTTGGCTCCGTTGTTTCACTACCATCTGTCCAAATCTAATGCCAACCTGCATGGGCCAGGCAGCTGTGATGGTGGCCGTGGCTACTGGCTTTACAAGGTAGATGGCCTGCAATCTGCTTTACACAAAGAAGATACTTTATATATTTACTGGTAGTAGTATAAAAACATTTTTAAAAGGAGTTTCAGGATAGTAAAGCAAAAGTAACTCAAATGTCCAGTTCCAATATTATTTATAATAAAAATAGTTGTTGATGTTGAAATAGTCCTTATTATGTCCTAGATATATTCTTTGTTCTTTATATTCATTAAATAATTTATTTATCATAGCAACCCCATGGAATTGGCTTATTAAAACCATTTCACAAAGGGAAAAACCCTAAGACGCTAAGGTCATAAGTAATTTGCCCCAATAACAGAGCTTATTATTGGCAAAAAGGGATCTAATACTCTGGCTCTTAATAATCTTCTTTCTGGCCTCTCAGAATTTTGACCATTGATGTTAGAAGCTCAAGAAGTATTCAAATATTAAATAAGTAATAAATTTTATATTTTTGTTACATGTTCCCAATTTGAAAAAATTTTTTGAAAAATCTATGATTTAAATTTGGATTAATTGAAATACCTGATTTCTTACGCCTGCCAAATAAAAGGCTATACTTGAGTGTAGTGGGCCCCAATTCTCTTTAAAAATGAGTACTTTTTAACATTTAAAATTCTCAGTCTCCCACTTCTACACTGAGGATTTTATACATTTCTTGTTGCGCTTACAGTTTTCTGAGTACCTTACAGTACTTTACAGTCCTCCAGTTCCTAAAGGTAGATTATCATTGGATGAAAAGCACTTGAAAAAAGCAGAGATGTGTTATTTGTTCTGCATTTTTTATATCTTTGTTTTAGTACTTGTTCTCTATAAGTGCTCTACGATTTTTCTCCAAAATAAAATTAATATTTTTACTTCAATTTTCTATACTTAGAATGCTCCCACCGTGAAAGAGACATTTTACTAGGAAATATCTTATTTCAATTTTATTCTTATGAAAATGAGCTTTTCAATTCCCTTGCCTACCCCCAGCAACTCCTACAACAAAAAGAAGGAAGGCAAGAAAAGGGGGAGAGAGAGAGAGAGAGAGAGAGAGAGAGAGAGAGAGAGAGAGAGAAAGAGAAGGGAAGGGGAGGGGGAGAGAGATAAGGACAGAAAGTTAACTCTTTGGAATATATGCAAGTATCACGTCAAGTACTAGATTGTGCTTTTAGTGCTGAAAATGGAAATTTATAATAACATACACTCTGTGGTTGCAGATTAGAATCAGAAACATATTATCAATTTCTCAAATAAAAATGTAGAATCATTCAAGTGACATCTAAGTAATACATAAATTTAAATTCTATGTAACACAGTGTTCAGTGAACAGTAGGCAGTCAATGTTCTCCGGCTGATCATTTGATGTACCACTATTAACAATATGCCATTCAGTGAAAGAGTTAATATTTTTTCTTAGCCTGTCTATATAATTTTAATGTTGCCAACACCAAGAGTCTTGGTTTTAAATCTCTGATTATGCCTAAAGTTGGTCACAGGTAGCAAGGCTTCTGACTCTGAGACTATGATTATCACCTACTATATTCTATCCCAATAGTCATTATGTATCTAGAAAAACACTGCATTTTCTAGTTTACCTTATCGCAATATGCAAGATAAATCTCTTAAAGTGTTTATTTTAAAAATAATTAGATTTTTACACCAAATTTAAGAAACACATGTATCACAAAACAAGCCTTTGTGTCTCATCATAAAGTACTCAGTGGTACATTTCTTTGGAAAATGGAGTGTGATACAAATGCAAAAGTGTTCTATAGGAGAAACACAAATGCAGGAAAGAAAGTGATGGGCCAGGAGTGTTAGTTATACGTCGATAAGTATATTCACTTTTCCTTCATCGAGACTTCAGATTTGTTTCCATTTTTGGTATAGCTGAGTAAGCTTCTACTGGCTGACTCTCACACAGATAATGACTATAAACTATGGACAAAATACAGACAATGAGTCAAAGGCACTGGAGACTGAACAAAGCACTTGCATTCTGGAGGAAGTTGACACTGTGAAAAAGAGAATGGCAGGTTGATTTGCCAACATTTTATGACCTTCATACTGCAGGTAAGTCACAGTTGACACTGAGTGAGGCACTTAAAACTCTAATAGAAGACTTAGAAGATTTCTGACATAACAGAACAGAGGAAAGAACTTGAGCTAAATGCAGACACTGGAAAGTAAGTGTGCATCCCGGATAGGAAAGAGACAAAGAGAAGTAAATTCAACTTTTGTTCGCAAACTGTACTTAAGATCTTGGCTTTACTATAAATAACATATGAGCAGAACAGAGTCCACCTAAATATTAAAGAACTGAACTGGGATTAGACCTATAGACAAAGAGATAAAATTTTTGGCTTGAATTTGACCAATTTAATTGCCTTCTAAAACAAACAAACAAAAAATTACCTTTCTGGAAATATCCAAGAGAATCAATGTCTTCATAACAAAAGTATTTACAGTGTTCAGAATATACTTCAAAATTATTTGACATACAAATAACCAGAAAAATGTTATCCACTCTAAAGATAAAAGACAATCCATGGAAACCAACCCTTTGATGCTAGAACAACCGATTATAATTTTGCATAGTGGTGGATAGGACAACAGGCTTGTAATTAACAAAAAAGATAAGATAGTTCAGCAAAGATATAGAACTTTAAAAGAAATCAGTAGAAATTCTAGAACTACAAAAATATATATATAAATTAATTAAAATAAGGTTGGTCAAATAAGTTTGCAAATATGATGTATATGTTTGCTCACTTATAGTTTGCATTGGATGTGGGGGGACAGGATGTAAGCAGGCATGATCCTTATAGCCTAAGGCTTAATTTTAAGACTAAGCCTTTCCCACCCTTTTTAAAATTTTTTAATTTATTTATTCATTTTTAGAGAGGAGAGAGAGAGACAGAGGGAGAGAGAGGAGAGAGAGACAGAAAGAGAGAAGGGAGAGGAGCTGAAAGCATCAACTCCCATATGTGCCTTGACCAGGCAAGCCCAGGGTTTCGAACCGGCGACCTCAGCATTTCCAGGTTGACGCTTTATCCACTGCGCCACCACAGGTCAGGCCTCCCACCCTTTTTGATGTGGGGTGGTGCACTCTCATGAGGTATCCCATTATGCCTCAGAGAAGTGACTTTGTATCAGAGACTTCCTTGTTTGTATATTGGATTAAAGGTTTTGGCTCTACACTATCAAGTGGGGCAGATCAGGAGCTTGCTCTCTCTCTGGTTCCTGAGATTAGCATTAGAGGAGAGAGCAGAGAAAGGAGAGCAGATAAAGGCCACGTAGAGGAGAGGATAAGTACCAAGATGGCAGAATGCTAAAGGAGAAGCCAGTTTGTGCAAAGAGAAGGAGATGGGAAACTGTAAAGCCAGTATTCACAGCCACCATCACAGCCGGTTTGGCCCGTGCAGGTTTGCATTAGATTCGGACAAACGGTAATGAAAGAATGGAGCCAAGAACTAGTGGACCATTACTTTTTTTTTTTTTTTTTTTTTTTTTTTTTAATAAATTTTTATTAATGGTAATGGGATGACATTAATAAACCAGGGTACATATATTCAAAGAAAACATGTCTAGGTTATTTTGTCATCAAATTATGTTGCAAACCCCTCGCCCAAAGTCAGATTGTCCTCCGTCACCCTCTATCTAGTTCTCTGTGCCCCTCCCCCTCCCCCTAACTCTCTCCCTCCCTCCCTCCCATGTCCTCCCTCCCCCCCCACCCTTGGTAACCACCACACTCTTGTCCATGTCTCTTAGTCTCATTTTTATGTTCCACCAATGTATGGAATCATGTAGTTCTTGTTTTTTTCTGATTTGCTTATTTCACTCCTTATAATGTTATCAAGATCCCACCATTTTGCTGTAAATGATCTGATGTCATCATTTCTTATGGCTGAGTAGTATTCCATAGTGTATATGTGCCACATCTTCTTTATCCAGTCTTCTATTGAAGGGCTTTTTGGTTGTTTCCATGTCTTGGCCACTGTGAACAGTGCTGCAATGAACATGGGGCTACATGTATCTTCACGTATCAATGTTTCTGAGGTTTTGGGGTATATACCCAGTAAAGGGATTGCTGGGTCATAAGGTAGTTCTATTTGCAGTTTTTTGAGGAACCACCATACTTTCCTCCATAATGGTTGTACTACTTTACAGTCCCACCAACAGTGAATTAGGGTTCCTTTTTCTCCACAGCCTCTCCAACATTTGCTATTACCCGTCTTGTTGATAATAGCTAATCTAACAGGGGTGAGGTGGTATCTCATTGTAGTTTTGATTTGCATTTCTCTAATAACTAATGAAGCTGAGCATCTTTTCATATATCTGTTGGCCATTTGTATCTCTTCCTGGGAGAAGTGTCTGTTCATGACCTCTTCCCATTTTTTTATTGGATTGCTTGTTTGTTTGTTGTTGAGTTTTATGAGTTCTTTGTAAATTTTGGATATTAGGCCCTTATCTGAGCTGTCGTTTGAAAATATCAGTTCCCATATAGTTGGCTGTCTGTTTATTTTGATATCAGTTTCTCTTGCTGAGCAAAAACTTTTAATTCTGATGTAGTCCCATTCATTTATCTTTGCCTTCACTTCTCTTGCCATTGGAGTCAAGTTCATAAAATGTTCTTTAAAACCCAGGTCCATGATTTTAGTACCTATGTCTTCTTCTATGTACTTTATTGTTTCAGGTCTTATATTTAGGTCTTTGATCCATTTTGAATTAATTTTAGTACACGGGGACAGGCTGTAGTCGAGTTTCATTCTTTTGCATGTGGCTTTCCAGTTTTCCCAACACCATTTGTTGAAGAGGCTTTCTTTTCTCCATTGTGTGTTGTTGGCCCCTTTATCAAAGATTATTTGACCATATATATGTGGTTTTATTTCTGGGCTTTCTATTCTGTTCCATTGGTCTGAGTGTCTATTTTTCTGCCAATACCATGCTGTTTTGATTATCGTGGCCCTATAATATAGTTTAAAGTCAGGTATTATAATGCCCCCAGCTTCATTCTTTTTCCTTAGGATTGTTTTGGCTATTCGGGGTTTTTTATAGTTCCATATAAATCTGATGATTTTTTGTTCCATTTCTTTAAAAAATCTCATAGGGATTTTGATGGGAATTGCATTAAATTTGTATATTGCTTTGGGTAATATGGCCATTTTGATTATATTTATTCTTCCTATCCAAGAACAAGGAATATTTTTCCATCTCATTGTATCTTTTTCGATTTCCCTTAACAATGCTTTGTAATTTTCATTATATAGGTCCTTTACGTTCTTTGTTATGTTTATTCCTAGGTATTTTATTTTTTTTGTTGCAATCGTGAAGGGGATTATTCTTTTGAGTTCGTTTTCTAATATTTCATTGTTGGCATATAGAAAGGCTATGGACTTTTGTATGTTAATTTTGTATCCTGCGACCTTACTGTATTGGTTTATTGTTTCTAATAATCTTTTTGTGGAGTCCTTCGGGTTTTCGATGTATAGGATCATATCATCAGCAAAAAGTGATAGCTTTACTTCTTCTTTTCCGATATGGATGCCTTTTATTTCTTTGTCTTGTCTGATTGCTCTGGCCAGAACTTCTGGGCCATTACTTTTAATCCTAGCTTGCACCCGGCGGGCAAGTAAAAACACACACTGGGCTCCAAAACCCACTCATTCAGTATTCACAAAGCTACTGACTTATCCAAGTTTCCTAGAATCAAAGGTTTATAGCTCACTAGCTGTTGGGCAGATAAAATATATTATGCTCACTTTGTTAAAGATGGCACTGCCCACATGGAAGCCCATCACCCAGGTGATATTAATGTGTGTTGAGGGTAGGATGTGGGCAGGCAGTATCCTTGAAGCCTGGGTTTAAGGACTAAGCCTTTCCCACCCTTTTTGATGTGGGATGGTACAATCCCATCATGCCCCAGATAAGTGACTTTGTAGTAGAGACTTCCCTATTTTGTATATTGGATTAAAGGTTTTGATTTCTACACTATAAAATGGGGGCAGAAAGGGAGCTTGCTCTCTTGGTTCCTGAGATTAGCATTAGAGAGCAGAGAGCAGAGAAAGGCCACATAGAGGAGGCCTGGAGAAGCAGCCAAGATGGCAGAGTGCTGAAGGAAAAGCCAGTTTGCGCAGAGTTTGTGCAGGGAGAAGGAAGGAGATGGGGAACAGAGGTGAATAAGTCTGGTAAGCTAGAATCTTTTGATTCTAGGAAACTCTAATAAAGGCAGCAGCTTTGTAAGCCCTGAATGAGTGGGTTTTAAAGCCCAATGTGTGTTTTTACTTGCCCACCGGGTGCAAGCTAGGATTAAAGATGATGGCCCATCAGTTTTTGGCTCTGTTGTTTCTTTACCGACTGTCTGAATCCAATGCGAACCTACATGTGGATGGCCACGATGGCAGCTCCTGGCCTTACACTAGCCTTATTCACCTCTGTTCCCCATCTCCTTCTCCATGTGGCCTCTCTCTGCTCTCTCCTCTAATGCTAATCTCAGGAACCAGAGAGAAAGCAAGCTCCTGATCTGCCCCACTTTGTAGTGTAAAAGCCAGAACCTTTAATCCAATATACAAACAAGGAAGTCTCTGATACAAAGTCACTTATCTGAGGCATAATGGGATTCCTCATGAGAGTGCACCACCCTACATCATGCAATCAGTCAAGGGTGTGGGGAAAAGCTTAGTCTTAAAACTAAGCCTTAGGCCAGTGGTAGTCAACCTGGTCCCTACCACCCACTAGTGCGCATTCCAGCTTTCATGGTAGGTGGTAGCAGAGCAACCGAAGTACAAGTAAAAAGATAGATTTAACTATAGTAAGTTGTTTTATAAAATTTATTCTGCCAAACTTAGCGAAAATATGACATAAAGTACTTGGTAAGTAATTATTATTATATGCTTTATGTAAAGCCAGCAGGCAGGGCCAGGGCCACTATCAGAGCAGCCTTCTGGCCTATGCAGGTTCGCATTGGATTCGGACAGTCGGTAAAGAAACAACGGAGCCAAAAACTGGTGGGCCATAGTCTTTAATCCTAGCTTGCACCCGGTGGGCAAGTAAAAATACACACTGGGTTCCAAAACCCAGTCACATTCAGTGCTCACAAAGCCACTGACTTATCCGAGTTTCCTAGAATCAAAGGTTTCTAGCTCACCAGACTTATTCACCTCTGTTCCCCATCACCTTCCTTATCCCAAATACAAACTCTACACAAACTGGCATCTCACTTAGCACTCCACTATCTTGGCTGCTTCTCCTGGCCTCCTCCATGTGGTCTTTCTCTGCTCTCCTCTGCTCTCTCTTCTAATGATAATCTCAGGAACCAAGCGCCAAACTCTCATTCCGTCCCCATTTTATAGTGTAGAAATCCAAACCCTTAATCCAATATACAAAACAGGGAAGTCTCTAATACAAAGTCACCCTCTGAGGCATGATAGGATTGTACTGCCCTACATCAAAAAGGGTAGGAAAGGCTTAATCCCAAAACCAAGCCCCAGGCTAAAGGATTCTGCCTGCCTTTAGCCCACCCCAACACACATTAATATCACCTGGGCGATGGCCTCCTCGGGTTATCTTTAACAAAGTGAGCATAATACATTTTATCTGCCCAACAATCCACCCCTATGCTCACTTTACTACCCACAATCTATACCACCGGCATCCCTGTGCAAGGAAATTAGAACATTACACAAATTACAACAGCAAAAATAATAGTTTCATCAATTACAAAGGTACACTTCACCAGTCTCTGAGCACTTTGCCCAAAGCACAAAATGTCCTCGGCCTATGGGAAAAGCTTCCCGGGGCAGGGGAGTGCTTCCAGCAAAGCCACCCCCAACCCCCATCAGGGTATTTCACATTGTCCAAAATCCATAATCCGTAAGTCCATCCAACAAAGGAGCCAATGCCCACTCCGGTCGTAGTCCAGGAAACCAGTCCACGCACATGGGGCGTCAGCCACCCCCCCTCATTCCTGCCGTCCTCGCAGGTCTTACACTGTCCCAAAGAGGGGCACATGGCAATGGCAGTCAGCATTTCCATCTCTGCTCCGGATAGCATGTCCAGCCCTATGTCCCAAAATCGCAGACCTACCGGGGCCGCAGTAGGTGCTCCTTCTAGCTGGGCTTCCATCTTCTGGAGCCTGCAGATCACAATTCCAGTCCGATTCTCCTCATCCTCCAAAGAGGAACTGAAAACACCAGCTCCCGCTGCCAGGCACAAGCCCCGGGCTGCCGCCACCTTCTGCTCTGCAGATGTTGCAACTCCGGACCCGGCCTCAGCCTCAGCCTCAGCCCCGGCCTCCTGCCGCTGCTGGCTCTCCGCAACATCCAGGGCAAGCTGCAACTCACGAACCTCTGAATCCTCCTCCAGCGTTTGCTCCATTTCCAGGCGAATCTCGAACACCTGGTTGGCCTCCTCCAGCATTTCCTTCAGCTCCAGGGTCAGCATCTCCTGCATTTGCTCCAGCTCCTTCCACTGCTCGGTTTGCAGGTCCCGGGCAGCCTCTTCCACAGAGCTCTCGGTTTCCTCACGCATGGCTGTAAAAGTCAGCCAGCCTACAATCCCCAAAAGGACAGCCATGGGGAACCCTAACACTAGCCAGTCCTCTACTCCACCGTTCAAAGGCTCCTTGCCGATCTGTATCGAATCCTGCCACAGACTACGCCAAATGTAAAGCCAGCAGGCAGGGCCAGGGCCACTATCAGAGCAGCCTTCTGGCCTATTGTTGGTCAAATAAGTTTGTAAACATGATATATATGTTTGCTCGCTTGTGACTTATATTGGGTGTGGGGGACAGGCTATAAGCAGGCCAGGTTGTTGTAGCCTGAGGTTTGGTTTTGGGACTAAGCTTTTCCCCACACCCTTGACTGATTGTATGATCTGGGTGGTGCACTCTCATGAGGAATCCAATTATGCCTTGGATAAGTGACTTTGTATCGGAGACTTCCTTGTTTGTATATTGGATTAAGGGATTTCGGTTTTCTACACTATAAAGTGGGACAGACCAGGAGCTCAGACACACAGTTCCTGCTATCACAATTGCAGGGGCTCCCCTGATCCCTTGCCCTTCATGGGAAGAGCTGGTTTTCTGCTTTTCCCTTGTCTTCTTTTGTGGTTTGCCTGTCTTGGTGAGACACCAATAAATAGGATGGCCCCCCATCCTCTGACTCCGCCATTTCTTTATCGTCTACCCGAATCCAATGGGAACCTGCATGTGAATGGTCACGATGACGGCTCCTGGCCTTACATCTATGCAGGTTCGCATTGGATTCGGACAGTCGGTAAAGAAACAACGGAGCCAAAAACTGGTGGGCCATAGTCTTTAATCCTAGCTTGCACCCGGTGGGCAAGTAAAAATACACACTGGGTTCCAAAACCCAGTCACATTCAGTGCTCACAAAGCCACTGACTTATCCGAGTTTCCTAGAATCAAAGGTTTCTAGCTCACCAGACTTATTCACCTCTGTTCCCCATCACCTTCCTTATCCCAAATACAAACTCTACACAAACTGGCATCTCACTCAGCACTCCACCATCTTGGCTGCTTCTCCTGGCCTCCTCCATGTGGTCTTTCTCTGCTCTCCTCTGCTCTCTCTTCTAATGATAATCTCAGGAACCAAGCGCCAAACTCTCATTCCGTCCCCATTTTATAGTGTAGAAATCCAAACCCTTAATCCAATATACAAAACAGGGAAGTCTCTAATACAAAGTCACCCTCTGAGGCATGATAGGATTGTACTGCCCTACATCAAAAAGGGTAGGAAAGGCTTAATCCCAAAACCAAGCCCCAGGCTAAAGGATTCTGCCTGCCTTTAGCCCACCCCAACACACATTAATATCACCTGGGCGATGGCCTCCTCGTGTTATCTTTAACAAAGTGAGCATAATACATTTTATCTGCCCAACACTTTAACTTGCTGTAACTCTGCTTTATAAATTTATAAAGTAAAGTTACTTCCCTACTTTATAAATCGCTATTACTGTGGAACTGGTGGGCAGATAGAAAATTTTACTACTAACAGAGATACAAAAGTGGCAGGTAGGTTGTAAAGCCAGAAGCCATGGCCAGGGCCACCACTATCAAAGCAGCCTGGCCCATGCAGGTTCGCATTGGATTCGGACAGTCGGTAAAGAAACAACGGAGCCAAAAACTGATGGGCCATACATAGTCTTTAATTCTAGCTTGCACCCGACGGGCAAGTAAAAACACTCACTGGGTTCCAAAACCCAATCACATTCAGTGCTCACAAAGCCACTGACTTATCCGAGTTTCCTAGAATCAAAGGTTTCTAGCTCACCAGCCTTATTCTCCTCAGTTCCCCATCTCCTTCCTTCTCCAGCGTCAAACTGCACAAACTGGCATCTCACTCAGCACTCCGCCATCTTGGCTGCTTCTCCTGGCCTACTCCACGTGGCCTCCTTCTGCTGCTGGCTTTACTTTCTCTGCTCTCTCATGCTAATCTCAGGAACCAAGAGAGGGCAAGCCCCCGTTCTGCCCCTATTTTATAGTGTAGCTTCACAACCTCTAATCCAATATACAAAATAGGGAAGTCTCTAATACAAAGTCACTTCTCTGAGGCATGATTGGATTGTACCGCCCCACATCAAAAAGGGTGGGAAAGGCTTAATCCCAAAACCAAGCCCCAGGCTACAAGGATTCTCAACACACATTAATATCACCTGGGTGACGGCCTCCTCGTGGGCAACGTAATCTTTAACAAAGTGAGCATAATACATTTTATCTGCCCAACATAGGTATAAAAAGGTTGACTACCCCTGCCTAAGGCTATCTTAAGCCTGTCCCCCATGCCCAATACAAACTATAAGCGAGAAAACATATATATCATATTTAAAAACTTATTTGACCAACAGGAACAGAGGTTGTTGGGCAGATAAAATATATTATGCTCACTTTGTTAAAGGTGATGCTGCCCACGTGGAAGCCTGTTGCCCAGGTGATGGTATTGGTTAACCATCTTGCTTGGGATGGGTGTGATTATATTAATGTGTGTTGGGGGTGGGCTGTGGGCAGGCAGAATCCTTGTAGTGTGGGGCTTGGTTTCGGACTAAACCTTTCCCACCCTTTTTGATGTGGGGTGGTGGTGCACTCTCATGAGGAATCCCATTATGCCTCAGATAAGTGACTTTGTATCAGAGACTTCCTTGTTTGTATATTGGATTAAAGGTTTTGCTTTCTACACTATAAAGTGGGGCAGACCGGGAGCTTGCTCTCTCTCTGATTCCTGAAATTAGCATTAGAGGAGAGAGCAGAAAAAGGAGAGCAGAGAAAGACCATGTGCAGGAGGCCAGGAGCAAAAGTCAAGATGGTGGAGTGCTGAAGGAAAAGCCAGTTTGTGCAGAGTTTGTGCAGAGAGAAGGAGATAGGGAACAGAGGTGAATAAGGCTGGTGAGCTAGAAACCTTTGATTATAGGAAATTCGGATAAGTCCGTAGCTTTGTGAGCACTGAATGCATGGGTTTTGAAGCCCAGTTTGTGTTTTTACTTGCCTGCCAGGTGCAAGCTAGGATTAAAAGTAATGGCCCACCAGTTCTTTGCTCCATTGTTTCATTACCGTCTGTCTGAATCTAATGTGAACCTGCATGAGCCAGGTGGCTGTGATGGTGGCCATGGCTACGGGCTTTACAAATAAGTTAAATAAATAAATTAAAATAGAACTATGTGGGCTTAACAGAACAATGCAGACAACTAAGGGGAACTGAATTTGTAGACAGGTCAGCAGAAATTATTTAATCTGAAGAACAGAAAAAATAAAAGATTTAAAAATTAAGCAGTCTCAGAAGCAAGTAGCATAATTACAAAAGATCAGATATACATGTAATTGGAGTCCCAGGAGAGGATGAATGAGTTAGAACAACTTAGAGAAAGAATAGGTGAAAAGTTCCAAAGTTTAGTAAAAGACATCAATATTTAGAGCTAAGAAGCTTAGAAAATCCCACGCAGGATAAATATGGAGGAGAACATGCAGAGGTGCATCATAATCAAACTACTTGAAATCAAAGATAAAGAGAAGACTCCAGATTTTCAGTCAACCATGTAGTTGCCTGATACAAAAACTACCTTTCCCAGTTACCTTTACGGTAAGATGCGGCCATGTGACTCAATGATGACCAATTGCACATTAGGGAAAGTGAGGCATACAATCTCTTAGAAGGATCTGTCAACAAAAGAGATGCTCATCTTCTTCCGCTTTGTTGCCTTTCCGCTGATTAGGGTGTGATACGGTAGGAAGTCACCTTGGACTAGGAGTGAGAGCAACACCCTGGAGATGACGAAGTGACAGCTAAGATGGAACCCGGGGCTTCTCATGCCCAGTGTTCCATGCTTGCTCTAGCTGACCTCATGAAATACCACTCCACGTATCAGCCTTGAACGATGTATGAGACATAAATAAACATGTCTTTTTACCTTGGAGGAAAATGAAAATTTTATCTGCTGCTTTTGATTTCCTGATCCTGCAACTAAAGCTCCATTTACATTAATACAGATAGAAACATCTTGCATCCCTGTCAGGGCACAACTTACACAGGGCAAGAAGCAAAATATGAGTAAGTCAGAAGTCTGGCAAAGAGGTAATCAGATCCTTATTAAATTTCTGCTTTAATAAGGTAAGAGGTTATTAGTGAATCAAAGTGGTATTCTCTTTGGTATTTTTCTCAAGCTTAATGTAACTAATGCTTTGTTAAATGGCTCAGAGGAGTTTTCAATCAATCAACTTCAAAAAACAAAGGAAGAAACTCATAAACATAATTGAAGGAACCTACTGATATTTTCCATTTTCCTTCCATCCTGGTTTTGTTATAAATTAAAGCCAGTGCTATTCACTGTCTCTCACCTGTTCTCATCTAACTTCTCCCTAAGGTTTCAGATTGCCCTGAGGTTTTCTTAGGCCTTTATCTCTTTTGACTACACAAGAAAGGCTCCATTATGTCAGCATGTAAAAGATGTGGCTCTGTTACACTACCCTATGTTGGTGCAGAGCAGTGGTGCTCATGAGACTGTGATTTATCATGTGTTCTTCTGCATCTGATTGGACTAGTCCCACCCTCATAGGATTTTCAAGTTGACTCCTAACTCTCCCTGGGGTTGAGATAGCTACCATTTAATGATGGTGCCCTATGAAAGACTAGGTACCTCTTGCATGAATTTTCAGTACAGATTGCTTTTAAGAGTATAAAAAAGCCAGTATTTTTCTAAACATCAACAATGATATGTCTCTCTATGTATCTATATATGTGCCTACAGAGTTTGTATAAATACTTTGTTCAATATCTATCTATCTATCTATCTATCTATCTATCTATCTATCTTTCTTTCTTTCTTTCTTTATCTCAATCTCTAAATTTATATTTATATTAAACAAAGTGTTTAGGAAACAAACTATTAATTTACAGGCAGGCCTTAAAGTAAAATGCTTCATTAGATCACTTTATGTAGCTGACAATCTCCTGGTGAATGTTACTCCTGTTTTATGAATCTTGTTAGTTACCTCTATTAAGGATGGCCAGCCTGCTCTCACATGGCTTCTTTATTCACAGCTTTTGAGGCTCTAAGGATCAATACTTTACAGCTAAACATCAGGCTAATTTGGTGTCAAGGTTTTCACACTAAACAAAGCTGTCCAACCAATACCTCCTGTGAACACGCACATGAGGAAGCAGAGTTTTTCTCCCTGAGTCTGTTTAGCACTTGATTCCAATTTAAATTAAACACAAACAAGAGAATGGCAGCTGCCCTGCTTTGTCATGTCCCATGTCTGTATTATGACCAAGCAAGGTGATTTTGGCACACTGCACATTGTCACATCTTCCCCTGTGTCACCTCAATAAAATCCCTGTCACTCAGCTTCCATGGACGCCTTAAACTCAGAGATCTGGTCAACATTCAGAATCATGACATTTGTTCTGAAGTACTGTGCTTTTTAAGCCATGCTAATTATTTTAGTCAACAAAAGTACTAATTTTAAAGGACCAATCACTTTTTAAATTGTTATTATACAGTTAACATAATGTATTTTGGACCAAAAAAGGATAGGTATTCATTAAAAGGTGGCTTATCTCAGGCCCTGGCCAGTTGGCTCAGTGGTAGAGCATCGGCCTGGTGTGCAGGAGTCCCGGGTTCAATTCCCGGCCAGGGCACACAGGAGAAGTGCCCATCTGCTTCTCCACCCCTCCCCCTCTCCTTCCTCTCTGTCTCTCTCTTCCCCTCCCACAACCAAGGCTCCATTGGAGCAAAGTTGGCCCAGGCACTGGGGATGGCTCCATGGCCTCTGCCTCAGGAGCTGGAATGGCTCTGGTCGCAACAGAGCAACACCCCAGATGGGCAGAGCATCGCTCCCGGGTAGGCATGCCAGGTAGATCCCGGTTGAGCACATGCGGGAGTCTGTCTCACTGCCTCCCCGTTTCCAGCTTCAGAAAAATATAAAATAAATAAATAATAAAAGGAGGCTTATATCATCATATTTTTGTTTTGTAATTAGGGGGTCTAGAACTGCCTTAAACCATTTCTTACAAGCTTGAGTGTGGGATGGTTAAATTGCACAGGTGCATGAGCCTGGGAATAAAAACAGACCCTAACTGTTAAAGAGAATTACAAAGTCTAAAGCAGTTTTCTGAAAGGAGACTCCAGTAGAATAAAAAGTCCAGGTAGGTACCTACCTGAGTTGTTCTAAGAGTTAAGTAGAACCCAGCAGAGAAGAATTTATCAGAAAGATTGATATTTTGAAATCTGGAAGCAAGTTGGTATCAGGCAAGTACTTCAGCAGTAGCAATGAGAAACCATTTGGATAATGCAAAACCTCCCTCCACAAGGAAGCAGAGGGTCTACAGTTAATACAGTGAAAGCCAGGCTAAGGCCCACAGAAACCATTTATAACCTGGTTCCTAAGACCTTTACCACTAAGGAGACATAGCAGTTGGGGATCTCAAGTGACAGGCTCTTAGACTATAATGCCTATTATCAGAACAAAATCAGAGGCATACTTCACACAAGAGAGACTTGATGTTGAGTTCCAGAATGTGGAAGTAATGCTTCTTGAAGCTTCTTCCCTGTGGTGAAGGGCCAACCAAGAACTTAGTCTACAGGTTGAATCCAAGTGGCCACTGGGAAGAACAGGATGTCTGTAAACAGATATGATTGGAAGTCTTCACAATAATCTTAGTCAGAAAGTTTTCAAAGGTTGTTATGTATGTAGCATAGTTAGGAAGGTTGAAAGTGTATTCTCATTAGACTTGTGTGAAATTTGCAATGACTTTATTCTGGATGTTTTCTTCAACTATTTGTTATACATTTCTTCCAATCCTAAAATAATTAGTTTTAATACACAACCATCATTCTACATATCACTACATGCATACCTGTAAATGGGAGGTGATATATAGATAGAGAGATACATACAGATATAATTTTATGGGGTAGCATTCTGAATCTATATTCTTAAGTAATTTTTTATTTCATAATATTTTAGATTTATAGGAAAGTTGTAAAGATGGTATTCTCATATACCTCAGCCTACCCAGGTGGTATCATCAATTATTTGTTATCTTAATGGAAAATAATTATTGTCTACTCTGTACAATTAAATGTTCTGGACGCTTGGGAAAATACAACTATAGACAGTGTCCTCCTCTAGTTCAAGGTATAAAACACATGTGGAATAAAAACAATTAACTATAACCTGACCAGACTGTGGCACAGTGGATAAAGAGTTGGACTGGGATGCGGAAGGACCCAGGTTTGAGACCCTGAGGTCACCAGCTTGAGTCCAGGCTCATCTGGTTTGAGCAAAAGCTCACCAGCTTGGACTCAAGGTCACTGGCTTGAGCAAGGGGTTACTCCATCTGCCGCAGGCCTGTGGTCAAGGCACATATGAGAAAGCAATCAATGAACATCTATGGTGTCGCAATGCATAACAGAAAACTAATGATTGATGCTTCTCATCTCTCTCTGTCTCTGTCTATCCCTTTCTCTGACTCTCTCTCTCTGACTCTGTAAAAAAAAAAAATTAACTACATATAAAGAATTAAAAGTAGGTATCAAATAAAAGATACAAACCATGAGTTCTATTAGTATTCCAAAAAAGGAAGAAACTTTTTGAGTCCAGAAGGACAAGGGCAAAGAAGGCTTAGGAAGTTCTTAAAGGAGCAGTATGAGATTAGAAATTGAAGAAGATTAAGAGAGGTGTTTGGTTAAAGACAGGGCATATGACTGTTATGGTTGTAGACTGAACTGTATGTACCCAAATTATTAGGTTGAAGTCCTAACTCTCAGTACCTCAGAATAAGACCTTGTTTGAAAATAAGTTATTATAGATGTAAACAGTTTAGATGAGGTCATACTGGATTAGAACATGTTCTTTATCCGATATGACCGGTGTCCTTATAAAAAGGGGAAATATGAATACAGACACCTACACACAAGGAAGAACACCATGTGAAGATTGGAGTTATGCTGCTACAAGCCAAGAAACCACCAGAAGCAAAGAGAGAGGCCTGGAATTTTCTCTTCTCCCAGGACTTTCAAAGGGAGCATGGCCCCACCAACACCTTGACCTCAGAGTTCTAGGCTCCAGAACTGTGAGACAATACATTTCTGCTGTTTAAACCTCTCCGATTGTGGTACAGCAGCCATAGGAAACTCTTATAATAACCAGAAATACAGAGGCAAGAATGTATAGGGCAGGCCCTCAGGAATGATAGCTCAGTAGGTATAATTACTATTTGACACTTTCTGAATGCTTATCACATGCTTCAAGTCTACAGTTTCTCTAAATCCTCACAACTACTCTACAAAGTGAGCTCTATTATCATCCCATTTTATGGGTAGGGAGATTCTGATTGGTTAAGAGAACACCAAAGGTCATACAGCCTGGAAAGTTCAGGGTGTTAGTGAGGGAGACACCGGAAGAGACAAAGTGTTGAGGTAGGACAGAGTGTGGGGCATCTCTTCCTCTCAGCCTTGCTCTGTACCAAATGCAAATCACATATTAGCAAAAAATATTCAGCTGAGGAAAATAGAGCCACCAAGTGTTGTTCATAGGAGAGTCCAACCAAATGGTCCTGAAAGTCTCTCATTTTAGCAGTGGGAATTTATATGCAAAAGAAATTTAAAAAGAATTGTGTAAGGCCAAATAGCAAGTGTGGCATTATCCCTAGGGACCATGCCCTGTTAGTCTCCCTGTAGTATGTCCTCACTCCATCACTTGCCTGCTGGGTAAGTAACAGGGCCCCCTCTGAGCCAGGGGCCCAGTTTCCCAGCCTTTCTGTTAAAGGGAGAACAGCAGAGTTCCCCCTGACTTGAACACATCCAGCTCCAGAGAGGAGTTGCCAATCAGTGGTCCCCTGTCTTGGGTTTTACAGCCACTTTGTGCTGGAACAAAAAAAGAAATGACATCCCATTCGCTGAATTGACATACCACTCTTTCTCCAAGCATGCTAATTGCTTCTGCTGGGCCTTCATGGGAAATGTTTACCTTGAGTCATCATAGGCATAAAACATCTGCTGTCTAGAGAAGCAAAATGGTGATTTTGGACATTTGGAATCTGGAACCTGTGATGAGTAGAAATACAGCCTTAATGCTCTCTGAGTCTCTGCTCTGCCAAGGGAAAATACTTTATACAGCCACAAGCTTGACCTCCAAGAGCCTTAAAAGGCCTCACATAATCAAAGGTGCATTACCAGGCCTTACACTAATTCATCATGATAGCTAAAGTGCTCTGTGTGAACCACAGGAGGGCTGAGTCCCCTGGGTATCCGGAGTCAGCATTAATTGCTTGGAGTTTAGCATAGGAAACCATAAGTGAACAGAGGGGAAGGAATATTTGCATATCGTTTGCAATAAAGCTTAGAAATGGTTCCAGATGTCTCTGTTGAAACCTCCCCAAAAGTTGATCCAAGGCTGGGAGTCAACACAAGCCACTCCACGAGAAGTTTCCCCCAGCCTTTCTCTTCCTGCTCTGAGTCAGAGTTTTCAGGTTACAACAAGAATACTCAAGACAAACTTTTATTCTGAGCAGGCTGGACATGATGTATTCCTGTCACTTTTGAAATAACAATTGCCGTGGGGAGGGGTTGGCTGAAAGCCTCAATTATACTAGAAAATAAGCCTCGCTGTAGTCTGCCCCTGTCCAGGCTAGGGAACACATAATTATCACAATTTTCAAATTTTATTATTATTATTTGAAAAAAAATTGATACAGAACAGACTCTATTGATTTAGCTACTTCAAAGCAGTGGCCAAATCACATTTGAACCTTCAGACCGCCAACTTGCTTGTTAAGGCCCCTTAAATGGGAAAGCATCTACTAGCCCTTTCTAGCCTGAGATGCTATTTGTCCAACAGAACTGACTTCCCGGTCGTCTCTCTTCTCCTTTGTGCCGAGAGGGAAATGCTCAGGTGTGCTGTTGCTAGAGTGATTAGGCTAGCTGGGAACTCTCCTTGGACAGGAGGTTGGAAAGCCTTTGGGATCATGCTCTCTCATCCTTGTTAAATGACTGTGTGTGTGTGTGTGTGTGTGTGTGTGTGTGTGTGCGCGCGCGTGTGCCCATGCACACACACCTGCCTAGGGGGAAGAGGTTTGTTTTCATTTTTTTAAAGGCCCAGTGTCTTTTTAAAGAGAAAGCAAAACATTTCCGGAAATAAAGATAGGGGTCTGTGTTAAGCAGCAAGGGTACCAGGCAGGAGTCTCGGCTGTTCCCACTGGCTTTGTTATCGACTTCCTGTGTCTTTAGAGAGCCTCTGTCTCTGAGTTTCCGTCACCCCAGGGCGAGCTGACTCACCCCTGATTCTTGGGGTGGCTGGGCCAGGTTAGTAAAATGAGTGCCTGTGTCAGTCAGTGCTGAAGTCCTGAGTTGTCACAGGCTCCTGCCCAACCTCCCCCTCACTTCTGCCTTCTCTGCTTTCCATTTTCCAAGCCCCTTTGTTCCAACGTTTTGTGATCCATAGCTATTAAGGAAACTGAGGGTGACTTAAGTAATTTTGAATGATTCAAATTCTCTGTTCAAGTGGATCTATTTAGAAAAGCAAAATAAATCAGTTTAAAGAAAAATAAAAAGTAACAAAAGAAGTATAAAAGACTAGCTTGCTCAAATTTAGCTTGAAGATAAACCGTTATTCTATCACCTCTTCTATATCAGAACATTATCTAGTGGTTATCTGAATGGAGCAGCAGAGTAGAAAGCACAGAGGATTTCAACCTGGTGACCTGGAGTCCAGTCCTGACATGGTCATTTCCGAGGACTAAGACCTGGGGCGGTCACCTTGTGCACCCAGGGGTCAGTGTCCTCATGGGTATAGTCAGAATCATAATACTGGGTCCTGTTAAGAACTTCTCTGGGGCAATCTTATCATTTAACTCATGTAGACATTGTTTAAAATCACTTGAAGTGCTTTGAAAATGTGAAATTACATTAGCAGAACTGACTTAGAGCCTTGAACTTAGTAGGAACTAAACAGACATTTCCCAAAGTCAGTAGACTTGCTGTTTTCCATTTGATAATGGGAATCAAGGTAGATAGATGTTTTACTATCCTGAAATGACTCAGTCTCCCACTACATGTTTCCTGAATGCCTGGGCTCATGTTTTCTTAGGGAGAAAAATTTAAACAGCAAATGTATACACTGAGGGTCTCCATCTGTCTTGAAAAAAAAAAAAAAGCATTTTATTCAACATGTTTATATGAAGACAATATTTTAGTCTTTTAAGTCTAAAGGTAAAGAGGCCTTAGAGAAATTGATGTTGAATTTTTATCTCCCAACTTCTTTTTTCAGGCAAAGAAGCAAAGCTAAAAGTTTTGGTGACTTACCTAAACAGTTTATTTTGTTACACAGCAGAGGAAGGTCTCTGACTTCACACCTGGCCCTGTAATATTTTTGCCCCTATCATTAAACCTTCGGTAGGAATGCTGCTCTGAGACACATAACTTCAGAAATACTGCCTTGTCTCAATGCCTTGCCTCAAAGAGAAGACTGAGTACCCATGGCCCCTTGCTGAGTCTGAAGGAAGAACAGCTACAGTCACCTTGAAAAACACGGGAAAAGCTTTTTCTCCAGGTTCCAAGCAGCCCTGTCACGACCCATGTGGGAACCATTGTGTAAAAACTTTCACAGCTGCTCCATTTGTTGTTAAGGTTGTATTTGACAAAGCACTCTCGCTAGTCTGGCTACCTCCAGTGGACATGACCAGAAGAAGCAAAGACACTGTGTTCAGAGAGAACGCTCCTCTCTAACCCTCCTCACGGGAGATGTCTTCTCTTTTCGGGTAACAGGCCACTCTTCTCTGTCTTGTGCCCCTCCCACCAGTCACCTTAGTTTTCTTCACTCAAGTGGATGAATCAGTCTTCTGATCAGGTTAAAAAAAAAAAAAAAAAAAAGATGGTTTTTTCCCTTGCTTTCCTCCTTGGTTGGATTGTATGAGATCTCATACAGAAGAGTCAAGACCGAGGAAAGAAGTTGAACAGTGGGAGACTGTTCAGGTCTTTCTTGGCAAGAGTAAGTGCCCCTTTCAAAGAAGGAGACCATGTGAAGCTGGTGCATCCCTCCTCTTTACTCAGTGGTTATGAGGTCCAGCTCTCTCATACCAATGGAAAGAGTTATTAAAGCCATCCCTCAAGGACCTATTACCTCCAAGCACTATTATTTCAGAAGTCAGAGCTTATCCACTTTGACAAACACCCTGGATACTTAAAAGGAAGAGGAATAAATGGCCCATATGGCCCAAGAGTTAAAGGAATAAAATGACATGGTATCCCAAATCCGAACACACCATTATCTACTACTGGCTTCGGAAATTAGAGCACTCCACCTAGCACTTAAACTTATTGCAGCAGTTTCCTGTGTGTGAAGATTCCGGTTCACAATTTCCAGTGTAGGACAGTAGTCAAGAAGTGAGACGGAAATGGCTTATGTTTCAGCTCTTCCCAAAAATAACTCCTCCTCCTTCTCTTCTCTGCCTCCAAGCTTCTCTAGGACCACTGTCTTATTCTTTAACCTATCTAAATGGTATTGCTGGTAGTGACTACATCTTTATCATCAAACTATAAAAAATTGGAGCACATTGAGATGGGTCCCACTCTTTGGAGCATATCATGAGAAGAAGGCCCCTACTTGCCAGGGAGAAGCTGACTCATCTTGCAAATGCTAAAATCACCCAGAGTCTCTTCCTTACCTGCTTGGTCAGAAGGCTATAGTTTCTGCCATCTCCACTACTGTAGGACTGCCCTCATCCCCATACACACATCACATTTGTCCCTCTCCTCCTTCAGTCTGACTGTGGATACAGGTTTCAACTTGATTTACCAGTTGGAAATTGGGTGGAGCATCACAGTTCATTTCTAAAACTGCCTTGAATAAATTTTTTGGCCAGCATGGGGATGACAGAGTTGAAGATTAAGAGAGATTAAGTCGAAGATTAAGTTGAGGATTAAGTCGAAGATTAAGAAAGGCCTCAGTGAAGCAGTCAGAAAACATGTGAAGATGATTTGATCAAGTGGCAGAATGAGTAGTGCCATCTCCACTACAGATGTGGGGTGGTGGTGGTGAGCAGGGCACAGCTGCCCCCAAAGGGGCTGCGAAGAACAACGAGACTGAAGAACTAGCAAGACCAACAGCACTCACTCCTGTTGGCTTATCCTGAAACTGAAAAGTTGTCTTTCGATCATTTTCTTTTAAAGAATTCTTTGCCTCCCTTGTCTCCAATGTTTACTGTCAACATCCCTCCTCCCCCTCCCGCTCTTCTCCCCACTTTGGAAAGGTGTAAAAGAGGTACCATATGTGGACTCCCTATGCTCACAGTGTTTTTAGAAGACCTTGTCAACTGGTATTAATTGTTGTGACTGCAAACTTTCGTTCATCCTGGATGCTGTTACAGACTTCCTTTGACTTTAATATTCTGGGCCAATCTCACAATCTTGTGTACTTTCTTTGCCATTGACAAGACTTCAACTTCTGGGACCTCCTAGTTCACCGTCACAACACCCTTTCCATCAGTCCTTCAGCACATGGTCCTCAGTTTGTAGAGATGAATGTGACTGTAGCCAAAGAATCCTCTTAATCGGAACCCATTTTTCCTTCTGTCAAGATGGCCCCGGTACCAGCTTTATTCCTTTACTCACATTAGGGCTGTTAAGCAGCATATTCATTATGGGTGGGCTGTTTAGAAACTCACTGATATTTCTGTTAATATGCATGTTGTTGGCCTGCCCCTCACAAGGGCACCAATCAATGCTGCAGCTTTCTATCTCCAACAAAACCCCTGT
Organism: Saccopteryx bilineata; assembly: GCF_036850765.1. Taxonomy (NCBI): domain Eukaryota; kingdom Metazoa; phylum Chordata; class Mammalia; order Chiroptera; family Emballonuridae; genus Saccopteryx; species Saccopteryx bilineata. The sequence goes on from NC_089492.1 coordinate 115,302,096, forward strand.
GATCTCATGGACGCGCTGGGCAATATTAAAACCTGAGGAGGGAAGTGAAAAGGAACGCTTTATGAAAGTGACTTCAGAACACTATCCAATTATTAGTATGCTTTCTCATAATACCGACAGTTTCACTTTTTATTGAGAGAGAGAATTTTTCCCGAGCTCTCTCGGGAATGATTTTATTGAAAGCATCAGAACGAAAAAGATGGCTGCATCATTTCTGCAGTGCCAGGGGTCAGAATCTTTGACTGGTTTGGTGTAATGTGCACATATAAAATTTCACTCAGTGCTTATTCATTGCCTTTTATTTAATATATAATCTGGCTCGATCCACTTTTGTTTCTTTACATTTACTACTAGACTGCATTAAGCTCTTCTTTTGGCTGCTTTAATATGTATATATTAAATTGTGTATGTATATATTCTCTTTCCTCCTATCAAAAGTCCTGCATGATGGGAATACGTCTTTATTTTTGCTCTTTCTACCAAGTAAGTCCAGTAGCAGAGACAGAAACGAAACTGTCCATAGGAAAACACTCTATTGGTGACAACCATTTAGTGTAGAATGCTGTTGTTCCTCCGAAAGTGATCGCCTCCCCTTTCCTTGTCTTTCTTTTCTTTGTATTCTACTCCTACCCCCATCCCATTAAAAAATATTCTCACTCCACAGCCAAGAGAAAGCACTTTAAAATACAATAGCTTTTTATGAGTTGAATTATTAAAATACACAAAACCAAATCCAAGGGCTGAGTTTCTAAGGAGAGTTTTTCTGACTAGAGGAGGACCCAGTCCTCCAGGATCTAATGAGTAGAGAAGAGACTGAGGAGACAAATTAAGAATGGTCAGTTTACTCGTAAGGATCCAATAACACCCCAAATATGGGACTCCTTGGAAAGGTTGGGTTGGAGAATGAGTTTGTATCCGGGCCAAAACTGTTGTTTCTTATACCTCCCAGATAAATTGACAATAACTGACTCTCAGTGAAAGACTGACCTATAGGTTAACAATTTGTTAAGCAGCATATTATAGAAAGATTCAAAATAATGTTGTCAGAGTAAAATAGAAATGTATTATCTCCCAGGTAAGAAGGGTCTAGAAGGAAGTAACATCAGACTCTTGTGGTGGTTCCATTAAGTCATCAAGGACCAAGGTTTCCTCTGGGTTGAGGTTTTACATTATAAATGTTATGAACTCACACTTGTGATCCAATTAAGTGTACACTCTCATTCCTTAAAGATACTTTTCAGAAGTTCCATGTAACACTCTCACTTACATCTCTTTGGCTAGAACTTAGTCACATGACAATACTGAGCTGCAAAGGAGGCTGGGCAACTTGTGTTTCAGCTGGGTAATGTTGGGCCTGCTAAGCATCAGGATTCTTATTTCTAAAGAAGGGTAAAAACATTGAGATGCACATAGAAGTTCCTGCCAAACTTAATTGTGAAAGGATTACTTCTATAATCTAAGTCTATCCTGTCTCCTTCCCAATGACTCTCCCTCACTTAATGAAACAAGTCAGTCTTACAATCATGACAAACATGTAGTATGAGCATATATTTTATCATAAAAACTGGAATATCTTTGAGAGTAAAAGGGAGAACTCTAAGTAACACACCAGGAAAACAGGAGTACACTGACTGTCCTAGGCAAACCAGGATGCATGAACCCTCATCATCTTTTAGATTTCATCTCCCTCCATCTCCCCACTTGAATCTCATCCTGTGTCTATAGAAGTAGTTTTAATTTCTTCAAACACAATACGATCCTCCACATGTCTTCACTTTGGCCTGAAATCCTCATGCCAACCTTTTATGTGGCAAATCCCTATTCATATCCTCCTCCTTCTACTTCAACTCAGCTGTTGCCCTGAGAAGTCTCTTCTAACCAGTATCTTAATTTATAGAGAATTAATCACTTCTTCTTCCAAACTTAGTCCAAGGAAAATTATCTGCTCACATGTTTACCTTACTGTCTGGATAGGCTAGGTTATTCTATGGCAACAAGTAACCTCCTCAAAGTTTATTTATTGCTCACAGTTCCAGACCTATTCCAATTGCTGGGGGGCTCTATTCTTTGATCTTTGGAATTTGCTGTAGGCTGAATGAAGCTACATTGAATTTGAAATAAGGAGCAAGCCTGACCTGTGGTGGTGCAGTGAATAAAGCATTGACCTGGAACACTGAGGTCACCAATTCAAAACCCTGGGCTTGCCTGGTCAAGGCACATATGGGAGTTGATGTTTCCTGCTCCTCTGCCTTCTCTCCCTTTCTCTTTCTCTTCTTTTCTCTCTCTCTCTTTCTCACTCTCTCTACTGTTTCTCTAAAAATGAATAAATAATGATCTATTTAAAAATCGTTTAAAAAACAAAAAAAGAAATAAGTAGCAAAATGTCTGTGTCTAAAAGAACTAGCCAAACCAAAAATAGTCAGATAGGAAGTAAGCTCCCCCCCCAAAAAAAAAAGAAAAAAAGAAAGAGATTGGGGACAGCATCCTATTCTCCACCCAGATGTGTAGGCTGATATTCCAAAATCATCACTGGTCAAGCACGAAGGCTGGATGAGTTCTGCATTTTAAATTGGTATTGAACATCTTTCCAAGAACATGTAGACAAGGTTTGGTGGGTAAGTATTCAAAGTGAGAGAGAAAACATCTTGGAAAGTCCTTCAGATGGTGGGAGCAGAAAACAACTCTTATTTAACAGGACTAACAGGAGGTGTTCTGCCAATATATCCAGCATGATCAGTTTCTATAAGAAAACTAAGTTCTTCCTTCAACCTACTTTTTCATGCAGGCACCACACCACACTTCTCATCTGAGCCATCAGGGATGCAGTGGGCATGTTTTGAAGAGCCGCATAAGGGATCAGCAGCTCAGTGCTTCTTCGCACATCAAGTTGGTAGGACACTGCATCCAAGAGCGTCCCCTCACTTGACTAGAATGTCAAAGCAGGTTATAAGCACACAGTCTGCTTCCATAAAGAAGGTGGGGAAACCCTTGGTAGGAAAACATTCTGCAAAGCAGAGAGAGCCATTCTAATTAAGATTCATTGAAGTGCACATTACTCTCAGGGAATGGAGACTAGTGATAACAATAGCAATAATATACAAAACAGCCTGTAATATGTGAGCTGGTAGCTATGGCATGGGTTTTTGTGGCTCTTCTTAACAGAATCCAAAAGGCTGCTCAGGGCCAAATACATAAAACATTTGGCCCAAGGGGTGTGGAGAATGTTCCAACGATGCACATGTTCTTCAGCAAGCAGAACAGCCACCGCTGCCACAGGCCAGCCGCAGCGGGGGAGGGAGGGCAAGCCGGCTGGGCCTGCGTGCACACGGCAAGGAAAGAACCGAGCAGCCAGATCTGAGAAAAAGGACATGAGAAGTAAAGACCTTGAAAGAAAACAGCACTGGGCTCAGCTCCAAGCCTGAATTTATGAAAACATTGGGCCAAAACAAAATAATATGGCAGCATCGTTTCACGTCGGGGCCCTCACTGTCAGGCACTATTATTCCAATTGCTGACACTTGAATGAAATGTGGTATAATTGGGTTTCCCAGCCTCCGCTTCAGGCGACATCAATTGCCGTTTTTAAAAATGATGATGGTGGGGAAGGAGATTCCTTTTTCCCTTTAATGTTTTGAAGTTGCCACGCTCTTTGTGCCACTTGTACACTGCTTGGAAGGACCATGGGACTCCAGGGAGGGTCTAAAGTGCCAGTGGATGAGCCCATGAAGAAATATGAAGAGCTGATGGCAGAAGCAGCAGAAAGTGGCCCGAGATGCAGGATGGAAGTCGGTCCCATGACACACCTTTCCAGATCTCTTTTCTCTTGCTCTTTTTCTTCCCCAACAATGAGTGTGTTTTTTCCCCTCCTGTGGCTTTCTTTCTCTGTGTTTTGAATATGGTGACAGGGTTTTTTCTAGCTTTTGTATTTTTTTTCTTCCCTTGGACTTTTATAACATGACCATCTATGGTAGTAAATCAGAACAGCTGTCAGTCAAGTCAAGCCTGTTCCATGCACAGTGGAGAACGGCTCTCTGGCCGTGGCGTCGCATGGTCATGTCTTTGCATACGTTGTTTGTCTCAGTGGTGTTTCCAGGCCTTGGGGGGGAGGCAGGTAAAGAGAGGAAAGAAAGTTAGGGAATTTTAAGCATCCTTGTTATCTTCAGTTACAAAAATAGAAATAAAGTTCTGTGTGTGTGTGTGTGTGTGTGTGTGTAATAATTGTCTTTAAACCAGGAAGAGGCACTCTTTTTAGACCTGCCTCCTAGCAGCGGAGGGGGTTAGAGAAGCAAGGAGCAGAGTCAGAGTCAGAACCCAATTCCCTCTGCTCTGAAATACTTTCATCTCCTACCAACAAGCACCTTCTCCCCCCAATTAGTCTTAATAGAAGTAAATAAATATAGTTTACAGCACAACCTGGAATCTTTGCTCTGGGAGTCCCTATGCCAAGTGAAAACTGTCAAATACAGTCTAAACCAATGCTTTCCAAAACTAGCTGTTACATTTCCATTCCTCAAATACTCAGTTGAGGATTTGGAGACTCCTCCTATATCACATGATGTCATCATACGAAACTAAAACAAATATGAAACTGCAATGGTCTGACATCTTTTAATGAAAATGTAAATATTTATCCCTAAGGACAAGGTCAAGTATGTAATAATATGAAATTGGCTCTGGTTCTAAAAAAATAAAATAAAATGTTTTTCTTTCCAACTTTATGTGTCACACAGATTAAGTATGGGGGCAATTGACAGTGTCCCTAACAAGCATTGTGACCTGAAAGAGAACACTTAAGTGGCCTCAGTTTCATTCTAATGAAAAGGCTGAGTTGATAATGTGGTAAACCTGGGAGAACCACTTTTTCTCTGCCTCACTTCTCATCTATAAGATGAGCTAGTAAACTCCTCCTGCCACACCCTCAAAACAAATTCATAACAGCCACTCAGTCATCCTGCGCTTATCATTCAAAATACTGAAGTATACCAGGCACTTAAGAAGGGGCTCTGCAAGAATGAAAAAGTATTACCTCTAAAATAACCTTCTTACATTGATGCTTCTAAGCCATACTTGATTGCCTTTGTTCTCTTAGCTTAGGAAGGCAAGGACACCAGATAGTCCCTACCCCACACCTCCCTAAAGGAACAGGAAACAGGTACCAATGGGCTTCTGCCTTTCTCTGATTTGATCATAGTCTTGGACACAGGAAATGTTGGGTTGAAGGGTGGAACCACACTGTCATTTCCGACAGTGGGTTTCTCTCTTTGTAACTGTTAGAGAAACAGACCCCAGGCTGCTCAGGAGGTTCGGGGGGCTGTTGTGAATTCCTTTAGCCTTCGGAGAGGCCAACCCGCAGAGCTGAAAGGGCCTGTGGGAATGTTATTGCAATTTCTTAATTCAAAACATCACTGGAAAAGACTTCCTGGGATGGAGCTGGAGGAAACTGGGCTGCTCAGCTGGGATGAATTACTGGGACTGCTGGGTTGGTTTTGCCACCTAGTGGTGAGAGGCTTCGGGACCCCATGAGCTAAATGGCTTGCAGCATCATGGGAATGCTCACTCTTGAAGAGAGATGACAGTTGCGTAAAGCAGAAGGACACCACATAGGACCAGCAGAGCCCTTGACTACCAGTGTGACCTCAGCCCTCAAGACCCTGCTCCTCATACCTGCAAATTGAAAAGGGTGGACTAGATCACAAATAATTCAATTCTTTTTGCTTTTACTGGGAGATGACTCTAAAAACATATCATTGTGGTACTTTGATTCCTCCCCTATATTTCCTGAGGCAACAGAGCCTGAGTTTTAAGGTTCTGATGGCCTCTCACTTAGAGGCCAGTAACATCTAAGAGCAAAGACAGAGTTTAGCCCTCAAGCCTTTTGAGATAAAGGTGACACGAGAGAACTAACCCATGATGGCCTTTGAAACAAAAGTTTCAGTCCTTCATTGACATCCTTGGTGCCCTCCCTGAATACCCTGAAAGGAAGCAGAAAGTTGGAGAAACAGAGAAGGGTAGATACTCAATATCCAACACTTATATGAATAAACTTATATATAATACCACTCTCACATAAACTGAAGGACTTTCCCCATCTAACTCATTGTTTCTCTTATCCCAAATGACCACGAGTCCACAAAAAATAACCTAGAAAGGATAAAGAGCATCCCCAATTCCTGCAACACAGGGCTCAATAGAGAGAGACCTGCCTAACCATTTCTGGAGTGAGAAATAAAACCATTGTTCTGAATTGCTGGGATATTGACCATCTAGTGCTCTGTGGGAGACTGAGACTTCCCTCAAATGGGATGTGGTAGGGCTTATTTTTTTCTTGCTTGTGAAACTTGCTCACCAAATCTCTCAACACTGCAAAACAGATGAACATAACATTGATTCTCTTCTTCCTGTGTCATCTTTCTAGATTTTCTAATGCATTCTACTATGTCAGGCAGAGTTTTTCTCCAGAGGATCTGTACAATTGAAAGGTTGTGACCAGATCAAGCTGCAGACATGCATTTTGCTAGCCAGTGTTTCCTACCTCGGTGGCTTGTTACCATCTTCTCTTATTTTTTAGCCTAAAGAGAAATTCAGTAGATTGCGTGCTCTTGTGGGAGGCTGTACCAGCTCTGAGCATCACTAAGGAGACCATTTAGTCAAAGTCAATCAGTTTGAGAGGATAACATAAATTTGGGATACACGATTGAAAGGAGGGTTAATTTTTCAGGGCATGCAAGTGATCACTGTTCACTAGGGATTGTAAACAAGAATTTCAGGTGACTGGGAAATAAATAAATAAATAAAGTGCACTGTTCAGTTAAAAGTGGCAGAAACAATGAAATCCATAAACTCCTTTACTAAAAGCTGTTTCTGTCTGGCTAGAGTGAAAAATGGAGAAAATGAAGTCATTTTCATCAAAATTATTAGTGCAATATATTTTCTTCCTTTTAAGAAAAAATAAACTAAAGGATTGTCGTGGCCTTTTGTTGTGGATAGCTTCTCAGAACAGTGTAACGTAAACAGATTATCTGCAATGTTTATTCAGTGTGAAAAAACAGTTCCAAGAGCCCCAGGTGCTTGCCAAGATCATAATTGTACCTTCCTAAATACTTTCATTACTTGGAAGTACAATAAGCAAAGCAGGGACACATGCTTTCCATTTTCTTGTCAACAAAACACCTCCAAGAATTAAGCTCTATTTTCTCTAGAAAATGTCTCTAGAACTGTTCAGGGATATAAAAAGGGAAGGAAGGTTGGGCTCTGGTTTAATTTCTCTATGACTTTGAAAAGAAGCACATAAAATCCCCAATCCAACAGCAAGGGGGTCTCTCAGACTTGAAGTACAGGGTGGCTTAAAATCAGGACATTCTGCCTAACGTGGTTCCTGTCTAGTGAGATGTGGGTAGCAAGGTGCAGAGTGTTAAGGAAGCAGGACCAGATTTTACACATGCTAGACTTTTTTTTTTTCTGGGAGGCCAGGAGTCACACTAAAGTATGAGGGGCATAAGTAAACCACAGGACAAAGCTCAGATCATATCTCTGGAAATTCACTGAGCAAAGTCCTGTCTTCGGGGTGGGATGGAAACTATCTGGTGACCTCCCACACGAGCGTGCCTGATTATAACGTGGAGGTGCCCCAACTCTGCTGTGCAGGTGAGGGACTTCTGGACCAATTAGATAGTCCACGCACTCATAGTCTCAGGATATATAGTCAGATTGGCATATGTGCATCTGACCTTGAAGGACTGTTCGTTCATAAGAAGAGAGTTTCTCTGTCCTCCCTCCTAACCTGTCTTTTTTACTTTCACCTTCAGTCACTGTGCTTTTACCAGCTTAATCAGGCTTCAATCTCCTGGGGTCTGTCACAGCTGCTTGTATATATGCAAACATTTACCTTCATGTAGCCTCTGCCACATTTTTCTTAACTTAATCACCATGCGATAATGGTGAAAGTCCTAGATCCTGAGCTGCCTGAAAGGATTAAAAAAAAATCAGAGTAGATACAAGTTAAAAATTCACCAATTTTCCCATATCTCTTTTTCGCTGTTTGATCAGATTCACCTCCAAACATATTGGAGGGGGATATGCTGGAGAGAAGGAGGGAGTGAGAAAGAGAGAGAGCGACTGTGTGTGTGGAAAGTGAATAATTAATCAGAACTTGTCTAATTAAAATGGCCAGTTAATTAGAATTTTTCTGCACCTGAATTTTAGGAGAAATGGTAAGGAAGCAAGAAATTAACATGAAACACTTCTGCATGCATTATTTCCATTAACCTTCACATGCATTATTTCCATTAACCCGCCAGCTGGGTTTTTCTAAGCCCATTTTACAGACAAGGAAACTGAGCTCAAAGAGTTTCAAACAGGGGCCAGCAAATTACAGCCTATGGACTAAAGCTGCCCCACTATCTGCTCTTTTAAAACAAAACAATAATGAATTATTAGAATTTTTCGATTGACACGCATAGGTTTGTGTAGTGTCTGTGATTGCTTTCACTCTACCAGCATAGAGTAGAGTGGTCGCAACAGTGACTCTATAACCTGCTAAGGTCTTTTGCAGAACAAGCTTGTCAACCTCTGGTTTAACAAATATCAGGATCTTCATCCAAAACTATGTGATAGAGCTAGGATTTGACCTTTAACTTAGACCTTTCTGACTCCATACCCGACAGGACTTTCAGAAACAAGAAAATAAGATGATATTGAGTTTTACTGACTAATCAAAACTTTCAAATCACTTTTCAATTTATAATAAAGAAAGAAAAGACTACACTGGGATGCTCTGAGATCAGTTTACAATTAATGCAATTTTTACAAATCCTACTTCCTGCCAGGAGCTCAGGAATGCTGACAGGTTCTGCAAGGTATCTCCAGCCCTAGACACAACTCTGCCTTACCGAGGGGAACAGTGGGCACTTCCAGTGTCTCTTAAACTCTAATGTGGACACAAATTACCCAGGGTTTCTTGCTAACATGCAGATTCTAAACAGTAGTTCTAGGGTGGATTTGAGAATTTGCATTCATAAGAAATTCTCAGCTAATGCTTACATTGCTGGTTCTTGAAACATATCCAGAGTGAAAGGGCTACTACACTCAACCAAAAGGTTTTTGGGTCAAACCTAAAGTACTCAGAAAAATTAAACAATCTCTACATATTCCTATAATCTTCAGATTAGTAAATCATTTAATGAGAAGTGATAGATTCAGGTTTGTTGATGGCCCTGGTGCTCAAAGTCTGGTCCCCAGGGAGAGTAACATCAACCACCTTTGAGAACACCTGTGGCATATGTGCATCTGACCTGGGAGGACGGTTAGTTCAGAAGAAGGGAGTTTCTCTGTCCTCTCCCCGGCTGAGTGCTAACAAGCCTTTCAGGCATTTCTGTTTTACCAACCCCTTGCTGTAATTCTGATGTGTGCTAAAGCTTGAGAACCACAGGTTTGTGTTCTGCATATTTAATCAGGGTTGGTCTGTTCGTCTATCCATTCATTCATTCATTCACTCACTCATTTATTCATTCATTGAATAACCTTTAAATCTATCTCTATAATACCTTCAATCTGATTATGTCTTTATCTAGCAGAGGAGATCAGAGAGTGGTGGAATGGGGAAAAACACATTCTGACATTATTTCAGGCTTTTCTGCTCCTTTAGCTGGGAACAAATAATTCCATAGTACTGATATTATTTGACATTTGTTGAGATTTCCATAGCAAATTTTCCTATCTAATTAGTAAAGCCCACTCTGTATGCCTAATCCACCTTTTAGGAGAAAAAGTGTCAGGGGAGGTCCATTTTGACTTTCTGGGATGTTTGCTCTGTGTCTCATTGTTCATTTTTCTAGTGCCAAGGTGCTGTTTTTTTGTTTTGTTTTGTTTTGTTTTACAACTACCTGAGGATAAAAAAAAAAAAAAACGACCACTGTATGGCATTAGGAGGAAAGTCTTGTCATATATGAGTCAGACACTTCCATATTCCACTTCAGTTTATGTCCACTCATTTCTGAGGCTTTTGGTCCCACAGCTACCACTTCAGGGCGAACAAGCCCACGGGCATCCTCCCAGCCTGGCTTTTTCTCCTGTTCATACCAAGGTGGGCAGCGCTGCAGGACCACTGATAACTCAGGCTGATGGGAAAGGGAGTGCCTCATGGAGTGACCATTTTACCCATGATAGGCGGGAGCCAACAAATAAATCATGCTCCTGCCTCTCACTAACCAAATGTTGTGAGGTAAGCCCATGGTACTGAGCAAGCAGCAAAAGGTGCTACCCAGCATGGGCCCGCCCAGCAACAAACTCTCTTTTCTATCTCTCCTCGCTCACCTGCCCTTCACTTTTCTGAGCTCTCTCGTCCTAATCGAGAGAAGCACACACACATTTCTCTAGGCTCTGCTTTCTCTGAAACCCAGGCTAAGGTGCCATATTACACCAGAGCCGAGGTCAGAAACTTCTTTGTTCAATTGATTGCAGTCTGTGATCAGTAAGTCCACAGAAGTCTGGCTTATCACGAACATTTGAAAAGTAGGGGAAGGCTCTTAGATGACAGCATTCAAATTACTTCTGGATGTATATAAAAAGCTTCTTCGGGTGGAGGAAGGTAGGCTCATGCTAAGTGCAGAAGTCCACATTGTTGCCTGGGCTTCAGAAACACCTGTGGAAGATTGCTCACACCCTGCCCAGAGCTATGGCATCAGGATCTCCTGGGGTAGGTTATGAAATATTTATTATATTTTTACATTTCTCATTGTGATTCTACCAGGCAATAAGGCTGTTAACCATTACAGTAGCATAAAAATATCCATCAAAGTTAACAGATGTGGTTTTGAATGCCTGAGTCTTTCACTTATTTGGCTCATGGCCTTGGGCACGTTATTTACCTCTGTGAACATCAGTTTCCACATCTCTAAAATGGTGATGCTGGTAATACCTACCTCAAAGAACTGTAATGATGACCCTGCCTGGCTAGTTCAGAGGTAGAGCCTCGCCTGGCATGTGGAATTCCTGGGTTTGATTCCCAGCCAGGGCACACAGGAGAAGTGCCCATTTGCTTCTCCACCCCTCCCCCTCTACTTTCTCTCTGTCTTTCTCTTCTCTTCCCACAGCCATGGCTCCATTGGAGCAAAGTTGGCCCCGGCACTGAGGACCGTTCCATGGCCTCCACCTCAGGTACTAGAATGACTCCGGCCAAGACCGAGCTATGGCCCAGATGGGCAGAGCATCGCCCCCTGGTCGGCGTGCCAGGAGGATCCTGGTCAGGTGCATTCAGGAGTCTGTCCCTCTGCCTCTCCCGCTTCTCATTCAGAAAAATACAAAACATAACAAAACAAAACAAAAAAACTGTAATGACTATATTAGCTCATAAAGTCGCTGATGCATAGTATGTGCTCAACAGTTGTTGACTTCCTGGCCTCCTATCCTTGCATTCTGTATTGAATTCATAGTAAGTCCTTCTCTGAACTCACTTTATCACCTAAAAGTCATTGCTCCTCACCCTCATCTTGTATCTTCCCTTCCCTGGTTGTGCTTCACTGCTTGGAAGTCCCATCTTCCAGCCCCATCAGGATGAGCTGTCTCCTCTTACACTGCTGCGTCCAGCACTCTCCCTGCCTCTGCACTTTTCGGATGCATCCATTGTCTTTTCCACTTAGCATGAGTTCCTTTGCATCCTGGTCAAAACTTTGCATACCTCTGAGTCATGTTCTAATGAGATTACACTATTTCAGAGATGGCACCATGCCTCATACTTCCTGGTAACCCTCAGAGTGGCCGGCACGGCACTTTCAGCCTCGGTCACCAGATGCAGTTAGAGTGGCTCCTCGCCGTTCCTGGAGAACACTGAGTGACCTATGACATATGCTACCAGTTACATACTCCCTGACTCCGAGCTTCAATCCAGCCAACCTGCTTAACAACAGAAAACTGTTTTTCCTGGTTTGGTTTTAATGATTTTCCTGTAGATCCACATCTCTCGATCACAAAGAAACCACTTTATCCTGCTGGGTAATTAATACAAATGTACACTATGGCAAACATATTCTTGTAGACTGCTTATTTTGCTGGTAAATTACAGGAAATCCTATACAGCACACCTGGGATGCCCTGCAGTTTGAAATTAGAATATAAAGTGTCTCTCAGTTCCTCCTACTTGGCCAGGATACTGGTCTGTTTGTGAAAATCTTTCTAGTTAGATCTGTAATAAACTGGGATGATGGCGAATTCATTTACTTCTCTGAGCTTAAAATTAATAAAGATTTTAATTCTGAGCTTGAAAAAGCCCCTCCACCCTGTTTACGGCCCTCCAAGTCACTGGAAGGAAATGTGATACGGTGTTGGCTCCCAGTTGTGAATTCATTCAAAAAACATATGCCACATACAAATTTGTAACCAAATCCTTAGAGTTTAAGGTATTTGCCAGTAAAACTCCTTGGCCAAGCTTTAGTTGTATGTGATGTCACATCTATATGAGCCCTGTGATAGCATTAAACCGGCCACAGCTGTTTCTGATTGAAGCAATAGAGGCCTCTTAAAGGCAGGCTGCCCCTCTTTTCCGCCCCTTCCCTCCCTCTTCCTTACTGGCTTTATTTAACAAAAGGACTTCTTTATGAACCTGGTCAGTGGGCTCTCGCTGGTATTCTCACAGCTCGTCTGCAGTGATTTGGTTCTGCGTGGAAACGTTTTTGTATACCCACAACGCAGGGAGCACTCACACACATTCACACGCGTGAGTGCGCGCGCACATACACACATGACCCAGAAAGGCTTTCTTCTTGGTAATTGATGTGTAACTCTTCCTGAGGCCTGTGTGCTGAGGTACAGAGCAAACACCTTTTGGCATCTTTTTTTCAGGAAAAAATGGTCTAGGCCAGAATAAGCAGTTTGTGGACAATGTCAAAACCCTCATCTCTTCTTCCAGGGGGTGGGGGGGGGGGGTCACGTGAGGGGAGATGGTATAAATTTGCTGGAATTTACCCCATCTTTTTGTTATGGAATGTGCTATATTGTTCGACAGGGGTCTATAAACTGTTTCTGAAAGAGCCAGATAGTAAATAGTTTAGGTTTGCAGGCCACACACTGTCCCAACTACTCACTCTGCTGTGGTAGTGGTGTCCAAAGACAATTCTTTAGTGTCTGACAAAATTTTATTTACAAAAGCAAATGTTGGGTAGAGTGTGGCCTCCGGTAGAGAGCTGACTCAGAGTGTGGTGGCCGGGCACCAATTTGAAACTGTTCAGAAACATTCCATGACAAAGTAAGTAGAGAAATGGAAAGGGCCTGCTTAGAAACTTTCATAGCAATCTGACATGGCCACAACATTCAAGTGTACGAGTGCTGCCTTCGTCTCTCTGAGGAATAGATCAGTTTGGATGTCGTGCGCCTCACGTAAGCTGTTGTAAGTGGTAAGGCTATATACCGGTCATGCTAAGTAGGGTACACGGAGGTCCATGATGGATTTGAAAACAAAAACAAACAAAAATAACAAGATACGTGGGTTGTTTACACGTAGAGGCTGCTCCAACAGACCACTGGGGGAGAAAGATATCAATGTGCCAGTCCTAACGTCCAGCCCCCTTGCGTCTCCTGTGAAGAAATGATGTGTAGTCGCCTTCCGTCTGCCTCCTTGAGACCTGGCAATGCCGTCCTCATTTGTTTTGTTGGGCCTTTAGCAACAAAGGGGTCATGCTTCATCTCTGGGAAGTTAGCCCAGGAGCATGAACTCCCAATACATCTCGAAGAAGGTGGGATTTTATTTCTTTTTCGGACTTGTGGTGAAAATTATTGGTTAGAATAAACCCAGAGGGAATTGGGAGGGAGGTGCAAGTTGTTGGACCTGAAGAACAAGGGGGGTGGGCCTTACTGCGTGAAGCCAGACTGTTTTGTCTCTTTGCTAACGCCCCATCCACTCTCCCTCCAATAAAGCCACCTTCCCAGCCAGACCTCTTTTACAAGGTGCTACACATAGGGTTGGCCTCACAGTTTGTAAACACATAGAAACTTATCTGGGATTTAGGGTTGAAATCTTCAAACCCTAAAGAAAACTTTGGAAACATAAGGTCGTTAAGCAAATGTATCGATGGCCAGGTTTTTGATGGGTTGGGAACATTTTGACATACTAGAGCCATTGGATCCCTGTCCTTAAAAGCCATGACGTCACTGTAGAGGAATATGATGTCAGGCTGTAAAAAAGATCAGAAAGCTTTTGAAAATTTCTAGGCCATGTTGGGAAGTTTATATGCAGTGCTGAACAGAAAATACAGTGTTCTGTCTCTTCTCCCCTCCCCCTTCTTCACCTCCTGCCAAAAAGCATGGAGGTGAGGCAAGCTCTGCCTGTGGATAGAGCTGGCTTTTATTACTAGAACTTGTTCATTCTTTACCAGAGTTACAGTAAAACTTTTTTCTAAAAGTTTTTTGGCTTAACTACCACGTGAAATATTACCTGGTCAGCCGTCCCCTTTTAGAAGCAGCATTCACTTTCCCTGAAAGAGAGAAGACACTTCCCTCATGTTGGCTCAGACCTCTCAGAAACAGGGCAGTCAAACTGTGCGTTTTCATTTAAGAAGACTGGAATTTTTGTCCTCTCATTAAAGACACTCCTCCCCCTCTCTCCAAGGACTCAGTACTAATAATGTTTTCTTAAATAATTTAAATTGATACACTTTCAAAGACAACGATCTCTCGCATTCTGATGGTAAACTATTAGGTAAATCATGTGTCAAGAATGATTAAGGTGCTGGAGAGGCTGATTTATGAGGAATGATTACAAGAACGAAATGTGCAGAGCTTGGCTAAGCAGAGACTTGGAAGAGGCACAGGGTAGTCATGTATGAAAATCAAGAAGGGGTGAGATGGAAGGAGAGGGGAGAATGATCTCACCTAGGAGCTGGGCTCTAAAAGTAATGTGAAGACATTCGGAAGAGGAGAATATCAGTCAGATGTGTATCACGGAAGCCTTTCTGACACTGAGATCCATTACAGGGCAGGCTCGTCTTCTAGGAGGACTGCTGGAGGTCCCAGCTTCTGAGCCATGAATGCCCGGTTGGGGCACAAGCTGTACTTCAGGGAACTATTCAGATAGCTGCGTGTCTATGAGATAAGCAGGTTGTTTTGTTAAGTTCTTCATTTATTTATTTTTATTTTTGTGGGATTGCCATTTTGATGCCTCAAGTTTTTGCAAAACAACATATAGCAGTAGTAATAAGAACAAAAAAGGAGAGGCCGAGTGGTGAGTGGGCCTGTGTAGGCCTGTATCTTTTGATTCCCCTAGTCTTCCTCCTAAGAGATAATTTGTTGTCCCTGCTGTAGCCACAGCATACCAAATCCTAATTAGT
Source organism: Saccopteryx bilineata (assembly GCF_036850765.1). Lineage (NCBI taxonomy): Eukaryota > Metazoa > Chordata > Mammalia > Chiroptera > Emballonuridae > Saccopteryx > Saccopteryx bilineata. The sequence goes on from NC_089492.1 coordinate 115,317,410, forward strand.
GAGTGTGTTTATTAGGGTTAAAAAAACAAATAAAGGATAAAGAAGTTGTGGTATATATATACAAGGGAGTACTACTCAGCCATAAGAAATGATGACATATTGCCATTTACAACAACATGGACAGACTTTGAGGGCATTATTACTTAAGGTGACCAATTGTCCTCCTTTAGGGAGGACAGTCCTTCTTTTGTAAGTTTCGTCCTCCCTTGAAAAGTGTCCTCCTACATGTCCTCCTTTTTGATATTAGAAGACTAATCTGTAAATATCTGTATTCGATCGATGCAGAGTTGATCCACTGTGTGTGATGTGACATATTTGTATCTAAATGAATACTTTTTCTTACAATTATTATTAAAAATTAATAGACATGTAAACATAATTATAATATAAAATATTACAAATGTTTTTATTATGTGTTTGTCATATTATAGTGTATTATTGTTGCAATGAATAAAATGTTTCTTTTATTTACGATATTGTTTTCTTCAATTTATTTTTGTCCTTTTCATTGTAAAAAGTTGGTCACCTTATAATACTAAGTGAAATAAGTAAATCAAAAAAGTGAAATATGTAAATCAATAAAAGCTAAGAACTATATGATTTCACACTAGGTAGGATATAAAAATGAGACTCATGAATATAGATAAAAGCAAAGTGGTTACCAGAGAGAGGGGGCAGGGAGTAAAGAGGGACAAATATACAGTTATGGGAAATGATTTGGCCCTGGCCAGTGGCTTAGTAGATAGAGCATTGGCCCAGCATATATGGATGTCTGGGGTTCAATTCCCTGTCAATACACACATGAGAAATGACCATCTGCTTCTCTATTCCCCCTTCTTCTGTCTCTCTCTCTTCCCCTCCCATAGACAGTGGCTAACTTGGTTTGAGCGTGGCTCTGGGCACTGAGGATAGCTCTGTTGGGTGCGTCAGACTCAAGTGCTAAAAATAGCTTGGTACTCAAGCATCAGCCCCAGACAAGGGTTGCCAGGTAGATACAAGTTGGGGCACATGTGAGAGTCTGCCTCACTATCTCACCAAAAAAAAAAAAAAAAAAAAGGAAAGAAAGAAAATGACTTGACTTTGAATGATGGGCATACAATACAATCAACAGTTCAAATACTATAGAAATGTTTACCTGAAAACTATGTACTCTCATTGATCAATGTCACCCCATTAAATTTAATTTTCTAAATAAAATTTTAAAAAAGAAAGAAAGGGAAGAAAGAAAGAATAAGTAGAGGAACAAAATACCCAAATCAGTATGATTTGGGAGAGAGAAAATGCTTTGACTATTGTTGGGAAACAAAATAAATTCACTTGAAATCCCACTGACGAAGATAAATAATGTTAACAACTTGGCGTGTATCATTCTTTCAATATCGTTTGTGCATTAAATGATGTTCACCACTGTTGTTGTTTTAAATTGCTTCAAGTTTGGGTATCTGTGCTTGCTACTACATTGCACATTGGGCCACCCCAAACACAAGCAGAGAAGGAAGCTGAAGCCCAGGTGACTGCCTTCAGCTCCTACATGGAGCACTTAGTAAGTGGTGGAATTTTAACTGACCCGTGTGGGAATCCTGGCCAGATTCTGTTTTGTTATATTATATATCAGGGAAGCGAGACCACCAGATCCTAGCATAACTTTCTTTGACTATTTACTGTTTTCCCTTTTTTCCTCTACTCACTGAGTGTAAACAGAGAATTGTAAAGGGCAAGTAGGGCTAAGCAAGAGATAACAGAGTAAAAATAAAGAAGAGGAAAAAGAGAAGGAGAAACAGAAAGAGGAAACGCAACTGATTTCAAGAGGTTTGCAATCTGGTTACTATTTGCATTCTCTTAAATCTCTAAATTTCACATGTATCTCCCTGCAAAACACACTATCAGCATAAAGCTACTACTAATTTGAATCTCTCTTAGCAGAAGATAAACTATCCTAAAATTACAATGTTATTTAAATAAGGTCAAGAAAGAAATGTGTGTATATTGATGTGAAAGTCACTTTGAGGTGGAAAAAAGGATTGTATAGGCAAGAAAGATCACATCCGTTAGGAAAGAACAGAATATTTTGAATTTTGAATCACCTTTCACGCAAATGTTATTAAAAAGCTCAGAGAGCATGATGGTAAAGACGAACATCTAGCAGATGTCACCTCACCTACATTTGAAAACAAACATAAATTTTCCGATATACTGCTCTTTCTCAGCATGAATTCAAACTTCTGCCATTACAGAGGGAACAACCAGGTGTTTTCCTTAGAAGTCATTATACAGATTTTAGTTGTGCAAGTATTTAAATATTTTTGTTGAAATTTTAAGCTCTTGCTGAAATTCTGGCTATTATAGAGACATAATGGGAATGTCCTTTGTAAAACCGTTCCATAATATGTTGGAACTAATATCTAAGTGGAAAGTGTAGTGTTCCTTTACTCAGTTGTTTTTGCCTCATGTATATGTGACATATGTAACTGGTCAGTAAATAATGTTGAGCTGTACTTGGCATACTAATACTAATAGGAATAGAAAGATGAACCTCTCCACCCCTTCAACCCCAAAGGACTTTTCCTTATTTTCTGTCCACAAGGACATGCCTATGAGAAAAGGAAGCCAAACAGAGATTTTACTGTTACTTCTAGCTTTTCTGAGTTTTCAGTGTTGTTTTCCTCTGCCGTTTGTCTCTTTTGTGGACGTTTTGTGAGGGTGAGAATGTGTATGTGTGTATGCAGTTTAATTATACAAAAATTGTACTGGGGGTTCAATAACCAGTGGCTTGAAAATTAACTGAATTATGAAAGCTGAATTGTTGCTCATAGCATCAGTTAATGACAAGGTCGCCACCACTGTCATATTCAAAAGAAATGTCACACTTGAATGGGGCTGAGATAGCTGTGTTGTCCCAGGGTCCCAGGTAGAAACAATGAGACGGGCTCCTCGGGTACTGTTTCATTCCCTGTTTGAGTCCAATGCATTCTTCTTTCAGCTCATTTTGGTTCTGCTGTGTTCCCATAACATATGGAATCCCTGGGCATTCTGCTAGAACATGGAACTTTGGGGGCTGGGAATAACAGATCGTGAATAGATTGCAAATTCTCTCTACATGCCCCCTTGGGTGGTTGATGTAAAGACTCATAGAGTGTTGTTTCTGTCTTTTACGAAAATTAAATATGTCTAGAGTTATTGGAGTTGAATGGGCTATATTAGGGCTCTAAATGCCAGCACACCTCATACACAACCAGATAAATAATGACAGATGTGCACCCTTAGAGTCTTCTCCTGTCTCCCCAGCTCTGGGCAACTGTACTTAATTGAAAAAGAGGAAAGAGGAAATTGAGTTTGGGATGGAGTCAGTTGGAAATGAAGGAAAAATCCAAATAAAAGACTTTGATGTTAAGCCTGTCCCAAACAAGTTGACAGAGTTGGTCCAAGATGGAACAAAGATAGATATCAGGCAGGGGGTGGCGGGGGAAAGAGTAGGAATTCTGTGGAGCAGAGACCAGAGATGGAGCGTGACTGACAGGTGATATAACACAAAAAGGGGTGGAATGCATGCCTGCTTCCAGGGACCCTGACGAACCCCAAGGATCAAAATGGGGTTTCAGAAGCAGAGGAGGCAGTTAACTTCCCTGTCCCCCAAATACTACAACTTTCTCTCCATTGGTCAGCAGTACATTGAAGCTGATACTGTACATGCATCGCTTATTTTCTCTCTCAAGGTGAGGGTTCCCTAAGAGGTAAGACTGAAATACTAACACGTGAATGTGCTTTTCTTCTTTTAATTTGTCTTTCTCCCGCCTGAGCCCAGATTCAATATGTTGCATTAAGTGTCTTCAAGAAAAATCAAAGATATGACTAACAGTTACTGTTTTCCTGTCACGGTGTGAAGTCCTTCACTTAAACCGCCTCATTTAATCTTCACAATAGCCCAATGAGGCTAATAATAACACCTCAATTTTCAAGATGAGAAAACCAACATTTGGAGAGAAAAAGGAAGTTTTCCGAGGCCACCCAATTAGGAAGCACCTCAACCTGGATACAGTCACAAGCCTGTTGGAGCCCAAGTCTGTTCATGAAGCCATTTACACTTCACCTCTGAGCTAGGGCCCCATTGCTAGGGTAACTTTAACTTCTACCTTTCCCAGGATAAAATTACTTTATCCTTTTGCCACAGTTTCCTGCATGCTTGACATTTGCCCCAGACAAGAGTTTCCTGGTATAAATGACATGGATGCTCTACTCATAACACAGCTCACTGGACTGGTGTAGGGACAAGATTTATCCCACTGTAGTTTCAGTAGCAGGAACATTGCATTGGCTTTGACCCCAGGTGCCCAGGGAAGTGGCAGTGGCAGTGGAGAAGGTGGGATACTTGCCCCAGGCTGAGTGCTGAGTGCCCACAAGACAGCAAAGGAACGTGGAGACGTGTAACACCTGCTCTCTTCTGCTCTCTCCCCCCAGTGTATGTTGGCTTAACTTCTCTAGAAATCAGAGAAGGTGAAAGAAGATGGTGATGAGTTGAGCAGCGACCATAGAGGTGAACCCTCTGTTGAGAATTAATCAATAACCCTATTTAATTAGATAACTATGCAATATGTTGCAATGTTCTCTGATTAGTCATGCTGAAGTAATGACATACTGGGAAAGGATATTCCTCTGTGTTTAGAGTTGAGAGAGTGAAAACATTTGCAAGGAACATTTTTGCAACTCTTCACTTTAGGGGAGATAATATATAAGCACTTGAAGCAGATCTACCTTAAGGTTTGGATATCAAAGAAAAAAAAAGCATGTGACATACTCTGCAATAAACATGTTGCTCAATAAATATACCTCCAAGGAAGAAAGCCAAAAGAAAAACAAGTCACAGGATACAGAAAAATATCATTGATACCCTGTGGGGATAGACGATGTGCTGGGGTCCCTTCTTATGAGTGAAGAGAGAAAAACCTAAGTCCAGCTCCCAATTCTCACCCTAATATCTGCTACGATGTGCACATTGATTGCTCTGGTTCACTATGTCAGCAAGGTAGAGTGTCTGGGTTTAGTAGGGGTTTTTCTTGTTTGTTTGTTCTTTGTTTTTCCCAGAAATAGTGGACAAAATTTTCTGTGTATAGAATCCAGATCATCTCCTTAAACTCTCTATGATATAGAAGAGGTCAGCCATATTTTTTATGTGCTTAAAAACCAGTATGATAAAGCTGAAGTAGCTAATCTTTTTGGACACTAGCTAGATAACTATGTACTCTAGTTTGAGGGTTTGACTTGAGTTAAGTTGTTTAATATCCTCACTACACACCTAAGGAGGGAAGAACTTTTGTCATCCTCACTTTAATGGTGAGGAAACTAAGATTCTAGACAGAATATAACCTCTAGAGTTATATCACTTTCATCCCATGGAGATTGGCCTTCCCCGTTGGATATCCTCAAACAACTTTGAGGAATAGATTGTTTCCTTGGATTCAAACTTCACAATTCTTCTTCTTTTTCTTTTTTAATTTTATATACACTCTTGGCATATTATTTCCATATTTCCATCATGCCTTTACTTCTACTCATATGTGTATAGGTGAGCAGACTAAAGGCAGAAATAAAAATCTGACATGTTCTAGCACCTTGGCAAAAAGTATTTGTATGCCCAGTATCCATTCTCCTTCTTTCATAGAGACCCATCAGGTTGGGGCTGATAGTGGGCTCAGGTGAAACAACACAGCACAAACTCAAGTCTATATTGTTCAGACTCCTTTGCAGAAATGTATGATCATGTGATACATATAGGTATTTTAAGATGGGTCTTAAGGAGAAACTTAAGGTCAAGGGAAGCACACTCTGCAGAGAAGTATTCTTTATACTTTATGCATCTCTTTCTGTTGCCTGCTCTCTAAAGCTATCACAGACAGTTTCTTGCAATTGAGCAGTATGGAAATGGCCTTAGCGTTGCAAAGACTTAAAGCTTTGAGTCACCACATGAACCCTGGATTTCTACCTTCAGCTCTCTAATTACTTAAGAGAAGATGTTATGAGGATTAATGGATACATATATGCAAAGTTTATGACAATACCACATAGAGTAAATCTATAAGTGTGGCTGTTATTTCTTTTATGAAAGCCACTGTTGTGAGGGTTTCTCATTATGCATAGCTGAACCCAATCCCTGACTAATATTAGCGCTAAGCATAGCTGAACAATATACTAACAATTTATCTGATAAGGGCTTGGAGGACAGTTAGGAGGCCTTCTGTAAGAGATTAATTGTTACACTACGAAAAAACAACAAAAAAAACCCCCAAACAAAACATGAGCAAAGAAACTTGAGAAGTCCTGGAATAAATAAAAAGATCAGATTTCTCAGATGCAATTTTTCTCAGAGCCGTTAGTAATTTCATATGCATTAAGGATCTTCCAGTAGGGGATTAAGAAGGCGGTATTTTCCAAACTTCTTAAGCCAAAGACCATTTTTCTGTATTTTATAGGACTGTTGTTTTACATGCATATTTTCAAGAATCTTAACTTGGATATTTTAAAAGATGCTTTCCATTTCTAATACATTATTATTCTTTTCTAAGGAGTCTATTTACAGAATCCCGGAAGGCACTGAGCTATTTCATTCCAACCCATTGTTCAAACTGCTCCCCCTGCCTGGAATGCAGCTTTTTAATGAAACCATTAATTGAATGCTATTTTGTTAACAGATTGTAGTTAAAATTTCTCATACATTTTCTAAACGATTCCTCATAACAATTAACAAATAGGGTAGCTAGGTTATGATATATTAAGAATGACAAAATCATTATCTGAAGATTTTGCTGGCATAACACAATAAATGTTTGTTTCTCACATACACACGCACACTTACACACACAAATATGTAGATCTGAGTGACTTTTCAGGACAGCTACGTCTGTGTGGTGACTCAGACACTGGTGGCTTTGAACTTGTGGCTTCACCTCTCAACAGGAAGTCTTCTTCAAGTTTGCCATCTCAGGGAAAGAGAGAAAGATGTGGGCTGCTCACTGCCTCAGCCTGTAATGAAACATGTCACTTCCTTTCACAGTTCATTGGCTAGAACTAGTCATATGGCCCCTTCTAATTGCAAGAAAGCTAAGAAGTGCAGTCATCCATGTAACTGGGCATTGATAAGTTCATTGAAGGTCTATTACGAGTTCTGTAAATTGGCTAATATTCTTATCTTTTATTTAATTGCAGATAAGGAAACTGAGGCTTAAAAAAAACTAAAGTATTGTTTCCAGGATCATACAACATAGCCAAGATTTTAACCCAAACTATCTGTCTCCCAGGCTCACCTGACCTCATATTTGCCACGGGTGGGTTAATGTAATAAGCTTCACTCTACTCTGTCCTCACCCCTGTAAAGGAACCAAAAAATCTAATCAAAGGAAGAGTGTCTGCAACCCCCCCACCCTTTCTAGACTGTGCCCCCTTACTTTTCACCAACACTTAATGCACATCAACCTTAAAAAAGAGAAGAATAACACAGCCCTACCCCCGGCATGCACAGACAAGGGATGCCCTTCTGCTGCTTCACAGAATGGAGAGAAAACAATGGTCCCGGGTAGAGAGTTCCAAGTCTTTTATCTTTCTACAGATTCAACCACAGTATTGATTCTTTATTGACCTAAACTGTCCTAAGCACAGCTGTGGTTTTTCTCATATAGTGTATGGGAGAGTTAAGGCAGATACTACTTTAATATTGATTTTTGTGAAAAAGGTACAGGAAAGAGGGCAATTTGTGTCTGCAGTTGCTCTTTGCTATAAAAGACACCATTGTTAGGAGCTCATAGCATTATATCAAGGACCTTAATCTGTAGCAATCATTTTTTTACAACTTAGCAATAGGCTTGGGCAAATGTGTTATTGGTGTTAATGATATTTTGAAGTGAAGCAAATTTGTCAGTCTTTCTAAGTAAACTGCTCAGCTTAACTATTTGAGGACTTGGCGAGTTGACTAGTACGAATGTACAGGGATTCTATGATTTATTTATTTATTTGAAAGTCTTTTGAGAAGAATGTTTTGTTGTATAAACAGTGACAATGTTTGCTCAATGAATTTTCAAGAAATGGAAATGATTATCTAAGGCTGAAGTAAGCCATGCGTCTCTCCCTCAAAGAATATTTATTCTTACTTTAAGAATCAAAGGACTCCGGTTTCTGGAATTCCATTCTATGATTCAGGAGAAAGGAGAAAAAAAATTCACTCAAGAAAAAGCAGTTTTATTGGCCAGAGTATAATGGCCATTGAACTTGTGGGTGGAGTTTTTTTATGTTCTTGAATGAATAAGTATTTTTAGAAACAGGTTCTGTTCCTATGATAGAAAAGCTTCTGAAAAGACTTCAAAAACGCTCTAAGAAATGGTTGCTTTTTTGATTCTGGCCAGTTTTATTTGTTTCATTTTTAGCAGTCGCACTAAAAATGGGCATTTAACACTCTGAGTCTAGAAAGTTTTACAGCCACTATAGTGTGGTTTGTTGAGGTTATCTCTGCTTCTCTTCATATGGGGATGGCCAATGACTCAGTGGGAAATATTAATTATGTATCTACTGCACACAGAATGTTCTCCAGGGCACTGGCCATATGGGAATATAAGACAATGATGACTTACAGCTATAACCCCAAATAAATGATGACAGGGACAGGTAGGGGATGCCAGAGCATTAAAGCTTTTTGTGGGTGTGGTAAGACTCCTGTTAACTTATGTTTTAAAACTCAAAGGATCGGGTCCTTCTCAGTCACTGGATAATGTCATAAAACAGCTCTTAAGGTTAAAAAGATTTCGTACTTCTCAAGATGCAGAGAAAGAACTATCACTCTGTTAAGAAAGTCTGTACAGTGTTTGACAGCATTAAAATGAAGACTCTCACTCATGACTGCTGTGTTAGTGAGCTTTAATGCTCTCACTACCAGGCAAAATCTAGCTCTTGGGTCCGATTGTGGCCTACAGATGCCAAGATGATTCAAATATTCAAATGATCACTTCTTTGTAACACCTGGTATCTGCTTAAAACACCAAGAAATCCCTAAATGACACCTGCTCTTCAGGTCATTAATTTGTATTTTAAACATTTTTTATCTAAATTTGTTGTGTGGAAATATATAATACTGAGACTCCATTGGGCTGCCTTATACACATATTTAAATATTATAGTACCTGATACACGTGATATTAGAAGTCCAGAACAAAGAACGTTCTAGGAAGGATTAGAGAAACTGGTGATATGAAAGCACCCATAAACATCTTTTCTTTCTTCTATTTCATTTTAAATCTCCATATTGAGCTACCTGACAAAATCTGCAGATGTGCAAAAATTATTCCCCATATTGATGAACTTTTTGACATAAGAGTAAATTATCCTTACAGCTCACAGATATATTTCATAGCAAACACATGTGCATGTTCACACATAGAGGCACGCCCCCCCCACACACACACAGCATGTCATTTGAAAGTGGGCAGCCATGAAAATTAACATAGGCCTCTGTGCCAGACTCTCAAAGAAACCAGGTAATTTGGTAAGATAAACATTTTATGCTACCTACAATTCCTTTTTTAAAAATTTTTGCTAAAATCCTTACTTGCAGATCATCTTAAACTATCAACTTGAGGAAATTGGGAGCCAAAACTATGGTTTAAGTGATTAGTGAGCTGGAAACATCGAGTGGCACATTGGAGAGACCTCCTGTGTGGCCTGGAGTGGCCCAGGAACCAGGGGAGGCTGAGTGGAGAAAACAGAAATTTTCAATTGGTCTGGTTCAAATGAAGCCTAAATATGATCTTGGTGAATAACTGGCATACCTTTCTCCAAAAAAGATTCAATAGCAGTGGAGTAACTAGAGGTTGAGAATTCATTGAGAGAGGTTGTCACCAAGAACAATAACAATATAAATTGGAGTATAGGAGTGTTCTGGCCTGCAGGGGCCTTTTAAACACATCCATTCAGATCAGTGTCGTTATGGGATGGGACCAGTCTTGTTTTTACAGCACATCCTGAAACCTTAAGAAGCATTATTGGTTATCAAATGATCATGACCAAAGATTAAAGGTGATGTTGCACATTAAGAACTTTCCTCTGTTCTGTAAAACTTTAGAATTCCCTGCAACAATTGTAAGTAAAAGTCTATAATTAATTCAGCCTATGGTAGAATTCCACTTTAATATTTACATGCTATCACAATTTTAACAAACACTTTTTCTAGAAGGTCTCTACCATGTGAGTCAAAGGAGAGCACACTCTGTTTCTTTGGAGGCAATAGCAGGAAATTACCATTTGGGAACAGTCACATTGCTGACCAGCTTGTGGTATTGGATTTACCATTGAACCTACCTGCACTTCTCATTCTGCATTCATAGCTATTTGACATTCACAATGATGTTGTATATATTCAAACATCTGATTATTTTATTATAACAGATAACAGAATATATGTTTTAGGAAAAGAATAGCGATAAGGTTGATAATATCACATTTTTAAAAAAGTAAAAAAAAGATTCCAGTTTATTCTATCACATACTATCTTAGTTCTAAATAGTCTTTTTCAGGCTTTTCCTCACATGTGATTATCTCTAATTTCTGACTCAACTCTCTTTTTCATTTCTTAGACTAGCCACATAGTAACCTTCTCCTGGCCACACTCACCACAGTGTCCCAGTCTACCTTGGATAAATTTCTCTCTCAGGTGAGCTCAACTATGGTACCAACCTCAGTTTGCCTCTGCCCTAGAACTAAAAACAAAGGAAACAAACCAACAACAACAAAAAAGCCCTCTGATCATATAATTCTATCTGTTCATTTGAAGATGGTATGAGTATGACCGATTGTCAGAGAGGTTGCCTAAGACTTGTCTAAATTCATATTATTTTCATAGAGAGCATGAGGCCAACATGATTGCTCTCTGAGCATTAATTCTTCTCAAGAGATTTAATGGCTTTCAGGCTTATGAGACTGGACTGTGGTACGACTGACACCTTTTTTCTTCAGAAATGCTGATATGCTCAATTGTAAGCTTTGCAGAAGAAATGTTGACCAGTAGTCTTTCAAATGCTGTCTCAGGCTACAGGAGTATTGGCTGTTAGGCTCTGAATGTTCAAGTCCAATTAGCAAGATCATCTTTATTATGAGTTGGATGTGTCTAGCTATGTCTGATGCTACTAACCTCTAGTTTACCTCATTAACCTCCTTTGATTTGAGTCCATGCTTACCATGGTTATGTTTGGTTCTCGAAGGAGGAAATAAGATGGTTCTACAAATGAAATCTAGAGTCTAGCATCATTATCATTGTAAATAAATATATTGGCAATCTGTGAGTTAAAATTTTCTTATTATTCTTTCTCTTTTTTAAGTAACTTGAGTATTGCCTACAGAGACAGAGTGTGTTGATCATTAGCACAACTCTTTTTTTCCCCCAGAGTTAGTATTTCCTATTGCATCAACTTCTGACTTCTATTCCTCAGTTTCCCTGGGGCTGGTTAATTTATATCTAGCTCCAGAAAATGAGCTCTTCTCTGGTAGTCACTAGTCAGGTTTCTGATCCTGCAAATTTGAAGCCCTGTGATATGAAAAGACATTTGCCACCAGAGTGTACACTCCATGTGGGCAGGGACAATTGTATGTTTTGTTCTCTGCTTTATTCCCAGTTCCTAAGAGTGTGTGGCATATCTTTTGAATGAATAGATATTTCTCTGGAGCAAACAAATGTTCAGCTATTCCTCAGGGACAGGTTCCACCCCCACCTCTACCATCACCACTGGAGTCAGTTGCATCCATTTTCCTGACGTTGTCAGCATAGCCGAGAAGAGTTGTCCTGACTTTGCCTTCCCTTCCTTTTATCAGACCACAGCAGCAACAGTAGGAAAGAGAGTAACCAATACCTTGTAGGCTTGTTCAGACAGAAATGACAAACAAGGGTGGGGATTGAAATATATAGTTTTTGTGTGATTTAGCTTCTGGAAGAAATGAAGAATAAGAAGAATGGGAAAGAAATCCACAGGAAAACAAAGAGAATAAAGAGAGTTTTCTCTTTCATTCATAGTCTTTTTATTACATTTCACATGACATTCAGCAAATAAAGACAAGAATCATTCAGGTTGAAACTTGTGGAATTATGATTCAGGAAGGAAGATAAGTATGCCAAAGATTAAAAGATGTCAGCATGATTTGGTAATACAGTGCTTTCAACCAAATTTAGGGGTGGTGGTGGTCCTGGAATAATATTGTGGTTTGAATGGAGAAGAAGAGGTAAGAATACAACCATTTTTTTCTATGAGTTTGTGTCTGAAGAAAACAAGAGAAATTTGTAGCTAGAAAGAGGTTTAAAGTTAAAAGAGGTTTATATTTGTTTTGTTTTTAAGTTGGAGGTCCTTGAGTATGTCTTAGCCTCTTGTCTAGATAAAGAGCCATTAGAATATTTCAAACTCATAGTGGAGAGGGAATAATCAATGAATCAAGCTTCTGAGTGAGGCGGTAGAGGAGAGTATCCAGAATGAGACTCGTCCTGGAGCAGCTGACAGATGGTTCACCTAAGACAATTTTAGCTTCAGCTATGTATTAGAAGTTCTATCTTGCAAAGGGGCATCATATTATATGATGGTCTTGAAAAGAAACTTTATACTGTAACTCTGTACACACCTTTGTGAAGAGAATTCAATCTGACTTACTTTTATTGCATAACTTCTTCCAACTGCGCAGCTCACTTCTATTTGAATTAGTTCATGATAGCTAGAGAAACAATGGGGACAAAATTATTTTACTGTTCTTACTCCTTTAGAACAGTCTTATTTATAGGATTGTTTTATATTAAGTACTCATATAATGACAGTAGTCCATTAAACCATGGTGCTTCTGTGTGCTGCAGTGTGGTTAAAACAAAATCTTTAGACTTGGTTGAAAAAGGTAGAGCACTGCGATGGACAAACCTTGCATGTAGTATGATCAGAGATCCCTAATAAAACAAACAGAAACTAGAACTGATTCCCAGGTGGACCTCTCTGGCAAGTCCTTCACAATATGAGTATATCATTACTTACATTCTTATTTCTTTTTTTTTTTATAGCAGACTACAAATAATTATATGACAAGGGTGGAATGAAGAAAGAGTTCAAACACATCTCCTCAGTGAACATCTCCCATCTGAATATAAATATACAAATACAGGGATGCAGATGTCAATCATCACATTGAAAAGTCTCAGGAATTCACTCCAGTCAGCTTTTCAATAAACAAATTCTTTAACACAAACTCAAAACAAAACATTGACAGGTCATTAGTTTACGGAGATAGCTGTAGAGATAATCCTCAACTTTAGCATAGGTGCTTTTTGATTAATAGGAACCCATCAAAGAATTATTTGGGGAAATCAGAAGTCTTCATTGTCTAATGATATTAATTGCCCACAGAATATTTTATACATCTAAAGGATAACATTAAAAAGCTTTGAATAAAAATAACATTGAAATAAAACAATAATTCTGTTTATCTTTTTTTATTTTTTATTACAAATATGGGCTAACTATCCAGAATAATAAAAGTAGAGCAAACCTAAGGAAATAAAAGTCATCCATAATCCAACACCCAGGGGCTCAGGTGTCATCTTCCCTTCTAGTTTCTTTTCCATGAATTTTGTACATAGTTTTTACGTTACATAACAATTTAGTGTTCTGATTTTCTCATGTAATGTAACAGCATTCCTCTTATTATTGTAATTTTTTCAGAAACGTATTTAACAAATGCAAAAGAATCTATTGCTTATTAGATAAAATCACATGAAATTGCTGCTACTTAACCTTCTTATTTCTGGGCCTCTTTAAGTGGCAATTTCGTAGTGTTCAGCTTACCTATAAAAGAATTGATGTATCATTTCTCTATTAATGTGATGGATGAATTGGATTTTTTTTGTTTATTTTGTATTATTAAAAACATATTGAAACAAGGCCTTTGTGCATTCATCTTTATTAATATTTCTGATCATTTCCATAGGCTAGATTCCTAGAAGTGATGTAACTGGACTGAGAATACACATCTTTATGGTATCTTAACTTCCCCTAGAAAAGTTCTTTCCAAATCACTGGGCAGAATTAACTTCAATCAACAATGTATAAAAAAAGCCTGTTTAACCACAGGCTTTCATTATTGAATTTTTTAATTTCTTTATTTTTGTAAATTTAAATGAAACAAACCTAAAACAGAGTCAGGCAATAGCTCAGCAACTTGTTTAAGTTTCCCTTTCTTCTTTAATAGTCAAATAAAATATTTTCCCATGTTTGTTAGCCATTTGAATTTCCTCTTTGGGAAATTGTCCTTTTGGACTTTGATTATTTTGTTTCAATAACTTAGGGTTTTCTCGCAAGTTCAAGTTGTAATATTTACAGTGTTTTCTTTTTACTTTGTTATTTGTCTTTGATTTTATCTTTTTAACATACAAACATTTTTATATCTTTTGGTTCACACAAAAAATTATTTTAATTCAGTTTCCAGAAGTTATGTCTTCATATTTCTAAGTTATATTAAAAGTAAAAGACCTGAAACCTATGTAGTCTTATTCATCAATGTCACCCCATTAAATTTCATTTTCTAAATATAAATTTTCTATATAAAAATAAACCAAACCAAAATAAAAGTAAAAATAAAGATGTATCTTTATTGCCACATTTTGGATGTAATAATAATTAACATCATAGAGCATAGAGGACAATATCATGGGTTTGGGGTTAAAAAAGAAAAAACAAGTCCAGCTTAGTCATTTATTTGCTTTTGACATGGGACATTAGTTAATCTTTCTAAACCTCAATTTCTGCATCTATAAAATAATACTTCATATTAAGTATTTTTCTGAGGCTTTGGATAATATATGCAGAGCACTTAGAATGGTGACTAGTATATAGTAAGCATTCATGATTGACTTAAATTTTTTAAACTTTTTATTGAAATATAATTTATACACAACATTATATTAGTTTAAGAGGTGCAACATAATGATTCAACATTTGTATACATTCCAATATGATCACAGTAATTTAGTTACCATTTGTCACCATACAACCTACAAAAAAAATTTGAGTCTTTGTGTCAAGAAGAAAGTATATCTCCCTACATAATGATGGAACCAATATAAGATTTCCAAACAGTGACTTTCATTGAATAGTTGAATATTATTTTAGATAGAAAAGGCTGATAAGTTGGACAGTAGTTCTCTATATCATACCATTACCCTCTTGTGGAAATAAATAGTCCAAAAGATAAAAAGTAAATCAGTTTATTATGATATTTTATGTGCTCTCTTGCTACCCTATTTCTACTTCAGTATAATCTAGTTAGGAAAAGCTATTAATAGTAGTAGTAGTAAGAATTTATTGTTTCTAAATACTTATATGCCAGATGCTGTTTTAAAACAATTTACGTGTAAGATCTCCTTGAATTCTCACAACAATTCATAGAGGTAGATAATTATAACCTCCATTTTACTAAGGAGGGAACACAAATAGAAAGTTCACACAGGAAAACTGATAGGAATTGACTAGTGCTACAGTAACAAAGATTGAGTGGCTTAAAGAACAGAAACTTTTTTCTCACAATTCTGGAGACCAGAAGTCTGAGACAAGGAGTCAACAGGGTTGGTTTCTCCTGAGGCCTCTCCCATTGGCTTGCTTGCAAGTGGTCATCTTCCCCCACCTACCCAGTGTCTTCACATAGTCTTCTCTCTGGACCTATCTCTGTCCAAATTTTCTTCTATGAGAACACCCACTGTATTGGATGATGGCCCACACTAATGACTTCATTTTAACTTAATTACACCTTTTACACCTTTAGAGACCCTATCTTCAGATACAGTCACATTCTGAGGTTCTGGGTAGAGGTTAGGATTTCAACATATGAATGATTAGGGAATACAACTTATTCTATAACACTGCCCAAGGTAATAATTCCATATTCATAAGTTAAATGTGGGTACTCTGGCCCCAGAGCCATATCTTTTTCTTTTTAAATTTTTTATTTTTGAAAGGCTATCAGACTTCTAGAAATGCTGCAAAAAGTAGCTTGACCAGGAAGTGGTATAATGAATAGAGCATCAGCCTGTGACCCTGAGGACCAAGGTTTGAAACCCTGAGGTTGCCAGCTACAGCATGGACTAATTGGGCTTGAGTGCAGGCTCACCAGCTTGAGTGCAAGATTGCTGGCTTGAGCCCAAAGGTCACTAGCTTGAAGGCCAAGGTCGCTGGCTCAAGCCCAAGATCACTGGCTTGAACAAAGAGTTACTGGGTTTGGCTGAAGCACCCCCCCCCCAGTCAAGGCACATAGAAGAAAGCAATCAATGAAATACTAGATGCTGCAACTATGAATTAATGCTTCTCATTTCTCTCCCTTCCTGTCTGTCTGTATCTGTTCTGTCTCTCTCTTGAAAAAAAAAAAAAAGAAAAAATAAATTTATAAAAAGTAAACAAAGAGGCCCTGGCTGGTTGGCTCAGTGGTAGAGCATCAGCCTGGCATGCAGGAGTCCTGGGTTCGATTCCTGGCCAAAGCACACAGGAGAAGTGCCCACCTGCTTCTCCACCTCTCCCCCTCTCCTTCCTCTCTGTCTCTCTCTTCCCCTTTTGCAGCAGGGTTCCATCGGAGCAAAGTTGGCCTGGGTGCTGAAGATGGCTCCATGGCCTCTGCCTCAGGTGCTAGAATGGCTCTGGTTGCAACAGAGCAACGCCCCGGATGGGCAGAGCATCGCCCCTTGGTAGGCATGCCGGGTGGATCCCGGTTGGGTGCATGCAGGAGTCTGTCTGACTGCCTCCCTGTTTCTAACTTCAGAAACAAAAAAAAAGAGTAAACAAAGAATTTCTATATATTTTTCATATAGATTCCCCAAGGCTAACATTTCAATACACTTGTTTTATCATTCTTTCTATATATCACAGTATATTTTATCAAAATTTAAAATGATCATTAATACAGTGTGTCCGTAAAGTCATGGTGCACTTTTGACCAGTCACAGGAAAGCAACAAAAGACAATAGAAATGTGAAATCTACACCAAATAAAAGGAAAACCCTCCCAGTTTCTGTAGGATGATGTGGCAGCATGTACACATGCACAGATGATGATGTAACACCGTGTATACAGCGGAGCAGCCCACGGCCATACCAGTCAAGGTGTGGACGGTACAGAGGAAAGTTCAGTGTGTTCTGTGGCTCGCTAAATTCGAATCCATGACCAAAGTGCAACGTGAATATCGGCGCGTTTATAATAAAGCACCACCACATAAGAATAACATTACTCGGTGGGATAAGCAGTTGAAGGAAACCGGCAGTTTGGTGGAGAAACCCTGTTCTGGTAGGCCATCAGTCAGTGACGAGTCTGTAGAAGCTATATGGGATAGCTACCTAAGGAGCCCTAAAATATCTGTGCATGAGCCCACATTGAACTGCACTGAATATAAATGAAACTGGGAGAGTTTTCCTTTTATTTGGTGCAGATATCACATTTCTATCGTCTTTTGTTGCTTTCCTGTGACTGGTCAAAAGTGCACCATGACTTTACGGACACACTGTACAATACTATTATCTAATTCCCAGAACATTATAGAACTTTATCAATTGTCCCACCATTTATAAAACCGGGAAAACAAAGTTTTCTTATGGTCCAGGGTCCAGTGTTTTATTTAGTTGCCACATCTCTTGAATTTTCTTTAATTTTAAACTTATCTTCAGTCTTTTTAAATTTTTCATAACCCTAACATTTTTGAAGAGTACAGGCCTGATATTTTCTAAAATGTTCCTCAATTAAGTTTGCCAATATTTCTTCAAAATAATATTCAATTCATAGGTTTTTGTTGGAAATTCCACACAGATATGCTGTGTCTTTCTCTATGCATCATATTAGGAGCCATGTGATGTTGATTCTCCCCATTACTAGCGATCTAACTGTGATCATTTGTTAAGATACTATCCACCAGGTTTCTTCAATGTAAAATTATAATTTTCCATTTCCCAAAATAATAAATGTCTTAAGGGAAGTTACTCTGAGACAATATGGATATCACAATTTTACCTACTAATTTAACATCCACTGATGATACTTGCCTAAAATTATTATGGTGATTTTTTAAAAATTCTATTATTCCTTCTTTATGTACAAATTATAATTCCACTACTTAGAAACTTTCCTCTCTCCCTCTTCACCATTTATTTATTCATTTTCTTCTATCAGTGTATACTCATGAATTCTTATTTTAGTCTATGGGTAATAATCTCTTACTGCCATTACTTATTTCTTGTTCAAATTATCCCAAATTTAGCCAGTGGTGGTCACTTTAAGTTGTTTTATATGTCCTTTGGATAAGTCCCTATTATTTCTTTATCATTTTCTTTATTTACATAGCAAAAGATGTCCCCAAATCATCTTGTCCTCTCGCAGTGTCAAGCCCACCATTATCTATCGATTCAAGGAGTTATGGTTTTATTTCCTGGAGAATGGCCTTTAAACAACAAGATCTGGGCTTTGGGTGTGCTCACTGTTACTGAGGTATAATTATTTCTAAGCCTTCTCAGCAGAGAGCTAGAAAATACATATATGTTTCTATTTATACATCTATACTGATTATCTGTCTATAATCTAGAACTATCTAAATTGATTCTGTACATGTAAATACATTAATACTATCATTGAAAGTTGCAAAGGTGATCCTAACTTTACACTCTTTCTAAATTTATGTTTAGGATGATTTAATACCCTTTGTTAAAACTGTTTAACTTTAGTTCACAAGGTGCTCAGTTTGTCTTTCTAACTATTTATTCTGGAGGCTAGTACCGGGTAACATCAGAACTCTTGGATTAGAAGTGAAGAGAAGTTAAATAGCATTCCATAGGAACCATATAGAGAATGATTGGAAAAGCTACAGGCATAATTATGGCCTTTTAAATCCTTTCTGGTTTGCAATTATGTAAATATTTAGGTTATATACCAGTATTATAATTGTACCAACCCTGCTCTTATAGAATTACTAATCCCCTGGAAACATACAGAGCTGAGGAGTAAGCTCAAGAATACAGAACACTGTCCCAAATCTAACCTCAATTTCGTAGTCAGTATAGTTCTGTGTACCACTTCATGGGCCAGCAAATTAAGGCCATAGCCATTCCTTTATATATTGTCTAGGGATGCTTTTCTGTTAGAATGAGAGTTGAATAGTTGCTATAGAATGTAGGGCCTGCAAAGTCTAAGCATTCACCATATGGTCTTTACAGAAATGGTTTGATTACCCTAATGTTGATATAATTTTTTACCATATATATGTACACACACAGACACAGGCACATCATTGACAGTGCCATTGAGAGATATTTTATACATGAGTGTTAGCTGAGGGGAAAATCCTGCCAATCGTTGATTCCATATAACATTGAAGCAATTTTATTGGCATGAAGGTCTCTTCTTAGATTTCAAGTATGTTTTATATTCAGACAGTTCACCAAAGTAGTCTGCCTATCCATGCTGCATGGCATGGAACTTCTTTAATAATTGGGCAAATAAATTAGACCCCCAGATTTGGCAGCCTGTGTCAATTCCTTATGACTTATCAGTTTGGCTTTGTGGTACGGTAAGAGTTGAACATTTCTATTTTTAAGAAATGTGTCTGCATTTCTTGTTAATTATTTTGAGATCTACAAAGAAAGAGAGACATTCTTTGGAAAGACTATGAATATTATATCAAGTTAAAAGCCATGTGGAATGGTGTGATGTCTGCTGGTAGTGCCAAATTACTGCATGGTTGATCCACTCGCCAAGGTCAATAAGACTGCTGAAGCAATCCAAATTCCCCTTTGTTCTACCCATAATCAGACATGTCACGAGATGGATACTGGCAATAATTTAACCCTGGTTTTGTCTTATTTATTTTGGTTTTCAAAGAAGTAACTCTTGAAGTTAACGTGTGTGTGTGTTTGTATGTTTTTACACATTTTATTTTATGGTGAATTAAAAATGAGGCTATATCTCTGAACTTCTCCACCCCAATTTTTTCCTCGGAACCCTCTGAACGTGATGTGGGTGCTATGAAATACTCTCTCTGGAATCAGAATAATCTGTGTGAAAATCTCTCCTCCTCTGTTTTCTGATGAAGGCTGCTACTTCCTTTGTGCACCTATTCAGATGCATTATGTTTTTAGGTCCATTTCTTTTACCTGCCATAAAGTACCATCACTGTGCTGTCTGCTAAGCTTTTAGTCTTAGAAGTGGTAAAATCAAACACAAATACAAGCACTAAAATTACCTCTTTTATTGCTTGAAAACAACACCCTCTAGATGCACAGTAGACTCACATTTACTAAGTGACTAAATTGTAGTTTTATTGCAGTAAAACTGTTTAATCTGTCCTCTAGTTATTTTCCGAGATCCATGAGTTCCCTAACTGGAAACTTTGTCTCCTCATGTAGTAAAATTATTAATCCTAGTGGCCAGAGGTTTAAAGAACTAGAAGTAAACACTGCAAGACTCTTGAAAGCAAGAATGCTACTTTTCGTATATAAAAAAAGTAGAGGCAGTATTTTAAATCCCTTTTAATACTTAGTTCTCTTTTTTAATATCAGTGGTATTGTTTACCCTTACATAATTTCAATGCCCACAAGTCTCAGTACAAAATGCAAACCATTCTAATCCCCTGTGTGTCTCCCTCTGAAAACTCCTGTAGTCCTGAGTGGCACTTACCACCCATGGCCCTCCCATTTCCACTGAATAGACCTGATACCCTTCAAAATGTTCAATAATGAAACCTTACAAAAAATACTGTAGAATTTTGGAATCTTTTATTTACTAAATTTAATTCAAACTTTTTGGAGCCAGATATTTTTCACAATTCAGAATATTTTGGAGTTTAGAGAGAGATGTATACTAAGTATTATAACACCTCCAGCTGGGGTTTGGGAGAGCTTCCTGTAATAAGAAATATCAATATTTCTGTAATGATTCATATAAATATTCTCAGTGGGATAAAATAAAAGCTATAAATAGACTCATCAATTCAGATAAGATGGGCCATTGCTGCCATGGGATTTTAAGTCAGTTCAAGTTTTGCTGCCAGACATGTTTTTAAAAACTTTAGATTTGGGGAAATTGCAAATATGGGATTGTTGATATATATAAGGGGTCAAGAGAATTTTACCACAAAGGCTATAGAATACATATTTTATGTTTTTCAAGTTATATTCTCTCTTTCTCAACTACCACACTCTGTTATTTGGCCCTTGGATGATGCATAAATGGGGGTGGCTGTGTTTCAGTAAAACTATTTACAGAAATAAGCTGTGGACCAGATTCGGACTGTGGGTCATAGTTTGCCAACCCCTGATCTACACAATCATTCTTGTTTTAAAATTCTGCAACCTGGGTATCAAAACTACTGGCTAGTTTGCAATAATTTCTTTGGTTTAGCATTTTGAGAATGGGAAAACTGTGAAAGAGAAAGAGATCTCTGCTGCTCTCTTACCCATTCTGTTACGTCCTCTTCGTTTCACAACCCAAAAGTATATACAAAAATAGTACTTAGAGCTAGAATAGTACTTAGTATCTAGATCTGAGTGTGATCTAGAATTTAACTTTCCATTGACTTCGTGGTTAATATATTTGATGTTAGCATTTAGAAATAAGAAATGGCTAGAATCTAGTGGTGTCAGTGATTGTTATGTCAGTGATTTAAAAAAAAAATACATGTTTTTTAGCCTTGACTTTAACTACTAGTTAACTTCTGGTTCTGTAACTGAAAACATCAGATTGAACATTTGTCCTTTTAGTATCCTGCTTGCTTTGTTTTATGTTCATTGAATTAGAAATAAAAAGAAATTCATAGAGTTAGACTCAAACAGATTAACAATTTATAAACGATCATGGAAGTTTGTATTTCTCTCAACTCAAAACTATAATAGGTCAATTTTGATGGGCTTCTTTGAATGGACTTGTTCTTTTAGTGGGTGCTGTCTGGTACTACAGGTCAAGAGTGGGAATAGAGAACAGATCAGTACCTTCCATGGGTGGCTTCTCAGTGTGCTGAGAAATTAAGGGCCTTAAGTAAACAATTATTTGATTATTTGAATGACCTTCAGCTTAAAAGGCATAATAATATCTTTAGAAAGTCAGAAGAAAAACTCTTAAACTCTCAGCCATGAAGACCTGATACTTTAGCCTATTTTTTTTAAAGTATAATTAAGACAACCTTGTGAACTAGCTGACATTTTTACCAATTACCTGCTAAACTGACTGAATAGTGACCCACACTAAGCATGCAGCATGGTTAAAAGCCATCTCTTCCTAACCTGTTGCATCTGCATTCTTGACAGCTTCCTGCCTCCATGTGGGGAGTTCTCTTCATGACTGATCTTAAGAGTATCTAGACCACATTATGTGGTTTGAGGAGTAGCAATGGTTTCTTCTTTACAGTGATAACCTTTCCAGACTTGACCTTAATTCTTACGTGTGTTATGTTTTACAGGAATATCTTGTGCATCTTAAAACTTTTTTTTTTTTTTTTTTTGGTATTTTTCCGAAGCCAGAAACGGGGAGGCAGTCAGACAGATTCCAGCATGCGCCCGACCGGGATCCATCCGGCACGTCCACCAGGGGGCGATGCTCTGCCCATCTAGGGCGTCGCTCTGTTGCGACCAAAGCCACTCTAGCGCCTGAGGCAGAGGTCACAGAGCCATCCTCAGCGCCCGGGCAAACTTTGCTCCAATGGAGCCTTGGCTGTGGGAGGGTAAGAGAGAGACAGAGAGGAAGGAGAGGGGGAGGGATGGAGAAGCAGATGGGCACCTCTCCTGTGTGCCCCTGCCGGGAATCAAACCCGGGACTCCCGCACGCCAGGCTGATGCTCTACCACTGAGCCAACCGACCAGGGCCGAAACTATTTTTTCATAGTGCTTCTCATGTGGATTCATACTTTGCTTTCCCTGCTGGACAATAGACAGCTTGAGAGTAGGAACAAAACTTCTGTACATCTTTATCTCAGCATCTCCAGTGGTGCTTGACAAACATAGATGCTCAACTTTCAGATTAAACAAACAAATATACAATAATATGCAAACATGTTGTAATGAGAAATAATATTAACATGTCTATTGGAACAAACGTAGAAAAAAGAAGGGTAGATTTGAAGAACAAACTTGTTACTTTAAACAGATATGACCTAACCAACAGTGAGAACAACAGCAAAAAGAGAAAATGCTGATGGTAATAATTTTTGCTTACTTTCCTATGGATTTAACCTGGGCACTAGCTGCTTTGTATGTACTATGAGAGACAGTGAACTTACATTATCCATTTTTCTTTAAGGACATTTTACTTAACAAATGAAGAAAAATGTCATTTCAGATTAGAAGTCATTTGTTAAATTATGAAGAGAAGCTGAGGTTAGGAGGACCATGCATAAACAAAGTAGAGAAGACAGATGTTTCTAAATCATGTAATTACTGGTTGAAAGAATTTTATCTATTAAGATATTAAAGGTATACAGTTGGCCCCTGTACAACATGGGGGTTGGGGGTGCCAACTCCCCTCACAGTTGAAAATCTACATATAAATTTTGACTCCCCCCAGAACTTAACTACTAATGTCCTACTGTTGACCAGAAACCTTACCAATAACATGAACAGATGACTAATACATACTTTGTATGTTATAAGTATTATGTAGTATGTTCTTATGATGAAGTAAGCTAAAGGAAAGATAATTTTGTTAATAAAATTATAAGGGAGAGAAAATATACTTATGGTATTTATTGAAAAAAATCTACATATAAATGGGCCCACACAGTTTAAATTCGTGTTGTTCAAGGGCCAACTGTACTTTACAATATATAATGTTTCCCTTCTAGTCTGAATGTGTCTGGGAGACAATTCTTCACCTCCCTTCCAACCACCTGGAAATGAGGGGCATGGAGCTAGCAGACAAGGACATCTACCCCGCTGCCAGAGCCGTGCAATGAATGAAGCAGCCCCTCAAAAAACTCTGAATGGATTGCCAATTTTTATTATGTTTAAGGCAGGCAGTAATTTCAGTTTTCAATTCCACTAAGTAATAATAGTTATTAATTAGTAAATTAGGCCACTGGGTTCTAGAGGTGAGCTAACAGAATGATTAAAAAGGAGAGAGAAAATTCACAGATAATGCTCAGGTTTCAGAGAAGCCTGCCACAATTGAGAGTTTATGTTTGTACATCTCTTCAGAATGGATTGCTGCACTTAAGAGCAAACTTACATTGCCTACAGTGCTGTCTGTTCAGTAATTGCAGCAAAGTGAGGTACTGCACCATACATTGTCATAAAGATGTCAAGAAATGAAGGGAGACGTTCAGCGGCTCCAGCTTCTAATACCTACATTTTAAATCTGGGGGTATTAAATCCAGGTAGGAAAATTCCTGAGATTTTTTTCCCCCCACACAAAGAGCTTAGACATTTCTTGAGTAAAGGCTCTGACATCAACTCCAGGAAGGATTTCTGGACTCCAGGTAGGTCTAATTCATTTTAGAGGCTACTTTTGTGAGCTTTATATTTCAAATAGAATAGCTTTCATGGAGGTTTGTGTACTGTGTTTAAAAGTACTTTCCATGGCTGTACCTGGATAATACCAAGATCCCTGAAATAACATTGAAACTCCTTAAGGACTCGAAGGGCTAAAGCTGAAGTTTATCTTGCAGGGTTCTAGATGGGCAAAGATGCAGGTAACAGGTCTCAAGGCTGTTGGAGTGTATTTCTGATACTAAATGGAATAGTGGGAAAGTGGAAACATCAGTCAAGCTCATTCTGAAGATACAAAAATGTAGCAAATTGCTGGAGTCTAATGTGATTTTTAAAAAACTGTGTGAAGGCAAACCAGATCTATTTATGAGTGTAGACTATGTCTATAATGACAAAGTGATTATATCACTCAAACAGAGTCAAGATTAATCTTTTTAAGAAAAATAGCTGCTCTTCTATTAAAAATAGCTATTGCATACATTTTAAGTAAAAACTGATCTATTTTACTCTGCTTATGTACAAATAAGAAATAAGCATTACTTGTGACTTTAAAACAAATTTTCCCTCTTTGCCTTATTTTTAGTTTTACTCCCTCTGTAGAGATTCGTGTTTGAGGGAAATTTTTTCCTCCATATTCTTTTTTTTCTTTGGTTTACTTTCAGGGTCACTGTGATATACTAGGAAGAGTGGTCTGTAGTCTGATAGAATCTGGGTTAAACCCTTGAATCTACTACTCACTAATTATTTTGACCAACCTCTCTGAGCTTGTGTTCCCTCCTCTGTACTGTGGAGGATATGTGATATGTGGCTCAGACATGGTTTTCAGTTTGCAAATATACTTATTCTTGAAGTAAAGAAAGAAAATAAATCTTAAAACTGGTTGGCATATAGAGAAAACTTTTGTACCAGTATTAACATTAGACTGGATTAACTAAGTCATAATCATTTGAAAGGTAGATAGACTTAGTATCTATGAACACTGAGATTGAGTATTTAACTGTGACAATTAACTCTTAGTGAATACTCAGTATATATTTGTTCCTTTCCTTCCTCCCTCTTCCCTCCCTTTCTCTCTCTCTCTCTCTCTCTCTCTCTCTCTCTCTCTCTCTCTTTCTTTCTTTCTTTCTTTCTTTTTTTTTTGTATTTTTTTCTAAGTGAAAAGCGGGGAGGCAGAGAGAGAGACTCTCAGGTGCACCCAGCTAGGATTCACCCGACAAGCACACCAGGGGGCAATGTTCTGCCCATCTAGGGTGTTGTTCTGTTACAACCAGAGTCATTCTAGCACCTGAGGCAGAGGCCATGGAGCCATCCTTAGTGCCTGGGCCAACTTTGCTCCAATGGAGCCTTGGCTGCAGGAGAGGAGGAGAGAGACAGAAAGGAAGGAGAGGGGGGACCTAGTCTTATCCTAGAATAACCAACCAAAAAACAAACAACAAAGCAGACAGGCACTTCTGTGTGCCCTGCCAGGAATCAAACTCGGAACTTCTGTGTGCCAGGTGGATGCTCTACCCCTGAGCCGGACGCTCAAAGCCTGTTCCTTTTCTGTCTTCCTAACCGAATTCTTTTCTCAGACCACACACACACATCTCTACTTTAAGTCTAACCTTTGTTTGTATGTGTGGGTGGCTTTAGTGACTTACTACCTATACTTATCTATCTCTAGTTTCCACATAACAGTGTAAATTTCCTTGTTATACCATCTGGTCCCATTCCATTGTTTTCTTCTTAATGTTAATGCATTAGGAAATCTAACTTGCAGTGACAATGAATGTTAAGTCTGGCCACTGGATTTTGTTATTGGAACCCTCGCCTTATTTGGAATCTACAAAATAAAGAACTTAACTGTTCATTTTCATGATGGAAAATTAAACATATTTTTAGAGAGAATGTTGTAAAACACACTGGAAAGAAGGGAAGAAAGAATTGACCATATTAACTAATACAAGATTTTCCAGTTAAATTTGAAACAAGGTCAAGCTCATCATAAAGATCAACCTAGTCTTATCCTAGAATAACCAACCAATCAAACAACCAAAAAACAAACTACAAAGAAACAGACAAAACCCAGAATGATGCATGAGGGAGTTCAAGAAATAGATCTGATATTTGATATCAATTCATTGTTCATTGATAAGTTAGAAAAAACTAATGTCTTTATTTGTATCTAAGAACATGGCACGTTAGTTTCTAAGGATCTCACTCAAGGCTGTAAGAGAAATTCAGCAAAGAAGCTAACTAAATTGAAAAAGCATTTGAAGGTTAAGGTGTTCTCCAGGAGTTTCTGCTTCAGTCACTGCTATCACTGAACTTTTCTGCCTTTAAGGGATTGTAATATCTAAATTCAAATTATTCCATCTCTAAAGCTACTCAGTGATTTTTTTCGACCACCAGCACAATGCAGTTTTCTTTTTCCTGTCACTTCATATCATCACCTATGACATAGCATTGTGCAAGGAGCACAAGCCTAGAGCTTTCATTCAAGGTCACCTCAAGCCCTCCATGGTGAGATATTTTGAATAACTTAGAATTATTTTAACTATATATGTTTGTAGCTGTCAGACTCAAATGTACATGGTTCATGGAGGCTCAATTTCTTTTCTATATTAATAGCTTATTAAGCAAACATACTATGCCAGACTACATATATATGTAGTTTTTTTTTCCCCAATGAATCAGTGGTCTTGAATACCTAATGAAAAATATTTCTATTATCTTTGCCTGTATGTATTTCAAAAGCTATAAGAATGTATTGATTTTTGTAACAATTATTGGGGCTTATAGAACTTATCCTGCTGCTTAGATATGACTTTTAGAATTAAAGGGTTCATTAGGTGTCTCAAGGGGAGTTTTCACATTCCAGGACAGGAAAGGGATACCATGGGTTATGAAAATAATCCTGTCAAATGTGATATAAAATACTGGTGAAAATTGACAATTGCAGTCAAACATCTCAAGGTGTGACCTACACAAGATTATCTATAAGACATTCAGGAATCTTGATAAGTTAAATTTTTCAAATGTTTTTTATATTTTATGGTTTATAATTGGTATTGATTGTACATTAATTATGCTATTGTAGTAAGTAGAACATGTACTCAAGCCATACTGGGCACAGGGGGAAAACAGAGACATTTTGAGGCATTTACCATGTAACTGAAAAAAATAAACCTCACATAGACGAAACAATTAGAGTATAGCTGAACCACACAGTGACTGCCTAACTGGTATTTAAAGGGTTAGATCAGTGTGGGATGTTAGTAGCAGCAGGTGCTGACTCCATAAAAGAAAAAACTTAAAGAAAGGGTTAGTATTTAAATAGAGAGGAAAAGAGGTTTGGCTACATTTCAGGGTGGTAAAATAGCAAAAGAAGTGGCAATAGAAATTAAACAAAGAGTGTAAGTTAACTTATTTAAGGCAGAAGTGAGAATTGAGAGATAGTAGTGACAATCTGGACAGGTAAGAAGACACCAATTTCTGGAAGGTCTTATTAGTCAGCCAATGAAATTTGCAATTGATATGAGGGGCAATAGGAAGCATATTTATGGAGTGTTGGGAGTGATGTGGCATATCTGAAAGGGGTATTTCTGTAGTATTACTATGGTAGCATAAGTCAATGCATCAAGGTTCTCAAATCTGGAGTGCTGAGTGAATTATATGGCAGCATAGAGAAAACTCACATGGGATGATTGTGGAACTCTCGGTATTCTTTGGAGAATTTTGTGAAAAATGGAAATGAGAATGGTACAAGAAAAAAAGAAAGAGGCAAATGTTCTGAGAAGCAAAAGATAAGAAAAGTGCATTCTTGAAATTCTATGTCTGAAATTTTCTGGAAATTTCAGAATTAATTTTTAAAATTTCCATCTTATGAACAATGATAAAATAATCTATGAATATTGAATCCTTCATAGATTTGCTAAGAACAAGTGATGACAGATAAATGCTATTTTAATTTTGGGTTATTATCAATTTTGTATTATAGAAAAGTGTCTGAAACATGGTTGGTGCTTAATAAATAAATAAATGTTGCACTGTTGCATAAACACATACATCAGGAACACAGATTTTTCTAAACCAATTTGTCAAAATCTCTGATAATATTCTGTGGAGGAAAGACAGAGAAGTATGTAGAAAATGATTTTATAGTTAGATGGCAGGACTTTTATCTTGCCCATTTTGGAAAAGTAACCTAGAAATAATATTTATAAAAGTATTTGACTATTTGGGGGCCAAACTTAAATTCCAAGATCTACAATTTATTCAGGGGGAATGGGCTCCCCTCCTGGCCCCTAACAGAAAGGCTGCTAGTTCATCCACCAGTCCAATAATAGCAATTACACACAATGCTCTACGTGCCAGTCACTCCACGAGGAGCTCTACATACATTATTGATGTAATCTTCAAAACAACCCAATTAGGTAGCTATTATCCTCATTTTAAAGATGAAGAAACAAGTTATAAGTGCGGCGCCCAAGGTCACAGAAATAGGTAAACAACAGACAGGGGTTACAAACTCAAGTGGTCTGACATTTTTCTCTTCTCAGGACAGCAATGCATTGAAACCAGAGTGCCTGAATTCATTCCTGACTCTGCCACTTTCCATCTATAAATTGGGTCACCACATATAACCCATTGCACTCAATCTGAACATGTGAAAAATGTGGAAAGTGATATATTTATTCACAGTGTTATCCTAGGATTTAATTACTTAGCTCATATAAAAGATTTAGAATAATTATTGGAGCATAGTAAACACTATACCTTTAAGATTCTTATTCAACTTTGTGTAAAACTAGCACTCAGTATCTTATAATTTAGCAATTAATAGTTTAATAATTTCCTGTTTTATTCTCTGTGATGTTATATCAGGAATGAGATGCCTCACAAACAAGTCACTAAATATACTGTAAACTCCTTACAGACAATCTAGAGGATTACTCAGTAACTGTCGACACACAATTAGCAGTTATAAATAAGGATGAAAAATATGAATTATTAATCTACTATCCTCTCCCAAATTAATGCCTTTCTTATAGTCATGAAGAATTTTATAGTTTACAACGTGATTCACAAACTTCTAAGAAAAAATTCCAGCGACCTCTGCAAAGTACAGGGTGGGGCAAACGTAGGTTTCCAGTTGTTCATATGGAAAATAGTACATTAATACATAATAATACAACAATAAATCCTGTGTGTTGTGTACTCACAACTGTAAACCTACTTTTGCTCCACCCTGTTTGTACCTTGCTCTGCCATATCACAGATAAGAAAGCTAAGTTCAGGATGGCCAACAAATTAAAGCAATTTAGTTTGCTTTTCTCACCTAACAAGGATTGCAGAGATATGTGGTGACTGACATTGCTTTTCAGGGTTGCCAAGGGGAGATTTGACTCTGCAGTCATTTTCTTGACTTTTTGTTCATGGTCACAATATAGCCACTTAACTTCTAGCCAGGAAGTTAGCATCTAAGGCAGTAAGAAGGGAAAAGTTTCCCATGGGCTTCATCGTTCATGGTCCCTTCATATCAAGGGTGAAAAGCTTCCCTCGGAGCTTTCTAACTCTCATAAATTTTTCATTATATGTCATAAGCCCAAAGTATGCTATATGAAAGTCCCACATGGCAGGGACCCCTGGAGAAGGAAAATGCTGGCTCTGTCACCTATAGAGTGAGCAGTAGCAAGGGGCAAGAGGTGGGTCATTGATTTTGATAGTTTCTCAATAGTGTCTGCCAGTAATCATTTTTAATACTATTACTACTGCTCCTACAATTCCTATTTCTATTGCTACTACTAAAGAATCTACCCTAACAAAAACAGTATACTCATTTGCTGTTCCTCCAGTTCATCAAGAAATGAGAAACAAAAATTTTCTGGCATTATAAAGAAAAATAGGTATTTGAGAGTCAAGGGAAGCATCCTCAATCCCACCGCTGCCCTCTGACAGAAGACTTGAGAACTAATTCCTAGAGCATTTAACTTGACTGCTAAACTTTATTCAGTCAAGAAACAAGTGTCTTTATTGGTATATTTATGAGCTACTGCTTGTGTGATAGTTGGAATCACCCACACTTTGAAATGCCAGGCTCAGATGAAGCTTGTGAGGATTTCTAAAGGACTTGGTCTGGCCTGAGCAGGAGAAGGATGGAATTAATATGAACCAAGTTGGGGCATTGCTAGTCCCAGATCTTTTAATCCAACGTGGCTTCCTGGGAAGTTAGCGGAGCCGCTGACTTTGTTCTCCCCAAATATAAACATCTTGCCAACTTGAATCCTGGAGGCAGGTCACTGTTGTGGAGGGAACTGAAATCTTGCTATATTTCACAAATGCAGCAAACTTAGATAAAGCTGGGTAAAAGCACACTGTGTTTGTTCAGAGGATGGACTCTAGGTCACTTTGTCCAATACATCTGCCATTTCCTTTTAAAATCCCTTCTGCCACCGGCCCCCGCTCCTGCCATATTTCCAGGTTGATATTTGGGAAGTAAAGACAGTCCAGGACACAGGGAAAGTCCGGAGCTTGGTGG
The DNA here is from genome assembly GCF_036850765.1 of Saccopteryx bilineata. Classification (NCBI taxonomy): domain Eukaryota; kingdom Metazoa; phylum Chordata; class Mammalia; order Chiroptera; family Emballonuridae; genus Saccopteryx; species Saccopteryx bilineata. Next base: position 115,348,417 of record NC_089492.1, read on the forward strand.
GGGAGAGATGAGGTGAAACTCAATCAACTGTGGTTTCATGTTCAAGCTGGCACGAGCTGGTAACTTGGGTCATTTAGAATCTAGGGTTCCCTTAAAATTCTGCAGCCACTCTGCTGTTTGTGCCTCAACTTATTAGCATTTTTGGAAGCCGAGGCTGGATATTGGAGATGGGCAATAGAAAGAACTTTTCTATTTATTGAATGTTTGGGAATGAGAAGAAAAGGAGAAAACACACAAAATCACCCTATTATTTGGAAAGTTGGAAGGCCTCTGGTTGTGCGTTTGCTTCACAGCTACAGTGGGAGCAGCCTCAGCTGAGCTAGACCCACTGTGTTTTGTCTTTAGCATACATCTGAAAGTATTTGCAAAATGGCACTTGGGAAAATGTTTTTTGGCCAAAGTGCATTTTCCCTTCACATAAAATGCGGGGGAGAGAGAAAAAGAGAAAGAGATAGGAAGAGAGATGCTTATTCAGAAGGTGAAAGGGAACTTAAACTGATCTGTCTGTTTCAGTCATACTTAACTTATCAGCGTGGGTTAGTGTTAGGCTATTTACTGTCTAAAATTCAGTGGGTTTCCATAGACATTCCTTTTTCCAGGGAATAGGCCAGCTGTGACAGGATGATGTTTCAGAATATTGGTCCCAAAGCTAAGATTCACAAAGTTTGGCTGAAGGCAAAACCTATTCTCCTCTGCTCATTATCAAACAGTTACACTGCATGCAGTTGGCCATTCAGCTGCCTCCTAACACCTTGCATTGCCATCTTATAAACAGGGCTGCTTTGCTGAAACACCTGCAGAGCTTCTTGGCTTATAAACACCATTTGATCACACAACAGGAGCAAGAGAGGCTCATTTGCCTCTTGGCAAAACAGGTGAGGACATATTGAGCACTAGATTACCCCTTTTATTAGTGCAAGGATCCTGTTGGTAGGGCATTCCCCGGCCCTCAGAATAAGAAAAGGATGACCAGCACCGTGAAGCAAGAGGAAGTCTGGCTGGAACACAGCTATGAGGTCTATTGCTAGTAGACTTGTTACTAGTTTAACTAGTTCTCCCCTTTATTTTGTTGATGCTACTCATAGATACAATTCTTATTTCCCCTTGATATTTTATTCAGAGTAATATTCACTCTAGAAGAATGTAAGTGAAAGGCAGCTTTATGATTTTGGCAGAGATAGTGGAAAGGAAATATAAAGTTGGAAATGAGCATGGTGCCTGTGTTCTCAAAAGACATCATCTAGAGCAGTGGTTGTTAGACATTCGGTTTCAGGACTCCTTAACACTCTTAAAAATTATGGAGGACCTCACAGAAATTTTGTGTAATTTATAGTATGTAGATATAGGTGTAAATGTATGTATACCTATATATCTATAGCAACATATCTATATCTATGTTTATATATATTTTAAAATTCATCAGTGAGTAAAATAGAGAAATTTAAACACATACTATTGCAAAACAAGACCACAAGTATACAAATTTTTTGTTGTATTTCCAGAAAAGAAGAGAGAAATTTCTTAAGAAAATTAATTTTTGGATTTTAAATTAATGACAAATTGGCCTTTTATCAAAGTACACTAATGCTATACCTAGTATAAACAAAGATAGCTAGTATGAATATTGTAGAAGTAATAATTTTAAAAAAAGAGTTAATCTCTCAACACATTTTTTAAGTCTTTACTTTTTTAGAGCAGTTTTTGGTTTACATCAAAATTAAGAGGAAGGTATGGATATTTCCCATATACTCCCCAACCTAACACATGAATAGACTCCCCCATTACAAACATCCCCCACCAGAGTGATGCATTTGTTTTAATTAATGGACTTAACGGTGACACATCAAAATCAACAAAGTATGCAGTTACCCAGGGGCCACTCTTGGCGCTGTACATTCTATGAGTTTGGGCAAGTTCACAACGCAGAACCTTCCTCCTTCTGCACTGCCCGGCAGCCTCTTGTTGGGAGACAGCAGGGCTTACAGAGCAGTGAGGGATCCTGCTTTGGCTGCTTTAGGCAAGTGGCCCTTGTATTATTTGCAATTTATTTTAATATGCCTCAACATATAGATTTAGAAATGCATGTGTGTGTGTGTGTGTGTGTGCGCACGTGTGCGAGTAAACTGAGTCTGACATATGTAAGGAAGGAAGTACTGAAAGAAAGGTGAAGACATGTTAAGAGAACACGGGAGCTAGTTTGAAGGAGCACCTCTCGAACAATTTGAGCATTAACATAAACAAGGACAGTAGGAGAATATAATCTACTAAGATAAAGTAACACTTCCTTAGTTCACAGTGATATAGAAAGAAAAGTTCTTTCTTGTAGTAAACAGTCAACTAACAACTGTTTATAAAATGATATAATTAGAAATCATACTTTGTTCATGTTAATTTTCTGACGTTGATTATTTTACTGTGGTTTTGCAGACAGTATCTTGTTTTTAGAAAATTTACTATGGCCCTGGCCGGTTGGCTCAGTGGTAGAGCGTCGGCCTGGCGTGCAGGAGTCCCGGGTTCAATTCTTGGCCAGGGCACACAAGAGAAGTGCCCATCTGCTTCTCCACCCCTCCCCCTCTCCTTCCTCTCTGTCTCTCTTTTCCCCTCCCACAGCCAAGGCTGCATTGGAGCAAAGTTAGCCAGGGTGCTGAGGATGGCTCTGTGGCTTCTGCCTCAGGTGCTAGAATGGCTCTGGTTGCAACAGAGCAATGCCCCAGATGGGCAGAGCATCGCCCCCAGGTGGGCGTGCCGGGTGGATCCTGGTCGGGCGCATGCGGGAGTCTGTCTGACTGCCTCCCCCTTTCCAACTTCAGAAAAATACAAAAAAAAATTTTTTTTAATTAAAAAAAAAAAAGAAAATGTACTATGAAGTATTTCAGGGGTTAGGGAGAGAAAGAAAGAGGCAGAGAGAAAGTAAACAATGAATCTTGCTGAAGAGTATGGGTTATATATGAATTTATTGAATTATCCTTATAACTTCCTTTATGAGCCTGCACTTATGTCAATTTTTGAAAACTGATAACATTAAATAAATAAAGTAGAATAATTTATCATAAACTATATATGTGATATGTATTGATTTGTTAATTTCACACTGTCTCCTAAGGATGGTTGATTCATATCTAAATAGCAAAATTAAATGCTAAGTTAAACATTTGAAATATTTAGATCAGAAACTCCTATCTAGTGATGGCAGCACATCAGTAATCTTATCTTTGATCAATCCAGAGGCACAGCTAATTAGCATAATAGATATTAAAAATTTTTATCACAATGTATATAACTAGTGTTGAAGACCTATGGATTGGCTAGAAATACACAACAGTACCTTTATCCTTTCATGAACAAATCATGAGAATCTAGCTACAAGGCCCACTCATTGTAAGGGGACCCCAAGCTTAGGATTCCAAACTAGTCCACCCAGCAGTCTCTAACTGGAGAATTTTTGTTGCCCGTCTCCAGCTAAACATTAAGTTCTGCCTGACCAGGCGGTGGCGCAGTGGATAGAGCGTCTAACTGGGATACAGAGGACCCAGGTTCGAGACCCCGAGGTTGCCAGCTTGACCACAGGCTCATCTGGTTTGGGCAAAGCTCACCAGCTTGGACCAAAGGTTGCTGGCTCGAGCAAGGGGTTACTCAGTCTGCTGAAGGCCCACGGTCAAGGCACATATGAGAAAGCAATCAATGAAGAACTAAGGTGTCACAACGAAAAACTAATGATTGATGCTTCTCATCTCTCTCCGTTCCTGTCAGTCTGTCCCTATCTATCCCTCTCTCTGACTCTCTCTCTGTAAAAAAAGAAAAGAAAAAAAAAAGAAAAAACATTAAGTTTAACCCTGCCAACCAATAAATGTCTCATTTATCTAGTGGCCCTTTCAGGCAACAACGTGAAGAAACAGTCCTTAAATTTTCAACACACATTAGATGACTGTGTTTGTGTCTGCCTGCTAATAAACTGTTATTTGGCTTGAGGTCAGGTTTTTTTGTTGTTGTTTGTTTGTTTTTACAGGGACAGAGAGAAAGTCAGAGAGAGGGATAGACAGGGACAGAAGAGACAGGAACAGAGAGAGATGAGAAGCATCAATCATCAGTTTTTTCATTGTGAGACCTTAGTTGATCATTGATTGCTTTCTCATATGTGCCTTGAAAACAGGCCTTCAGCAGACTGAGTAACTAACCCCTTGCTCAAGCCAGCAACCTTGGGTCCAAGCTGTTGAGCTTTTGTTCAAACCAGGTGAACCCGAGCTCAAGCTGGCGACTTCGGGGTCTCGAACCTGAGCCCTCTGCATCCCAGTCCGACACTCTATTCACTGTGCCACCGCCAGGTCAGGCCGGCTTGAGGTCAGTTTTACCATGACACACCATGCTTGTCATACTGCCCTGAGGGAAAGAGACTGTATTAGTTTGCTAGTGCTGCCATAACCAAATACCATGAACTGGGTGTCTTAAGCAACAGAGATTTATTTCCTCATTGCTCTGGAAACTAGAAGTCCAAGATTACGGTATTTATCTGCAGTGTTTCTTTCTCCTGAAGCTTCTATCTTTGGCTTGCAGAGGGTGCTTTCTTGCTATGTCCTCTTTCCTCTGTGTGTCCATGTCCCTTATGTGTCTTCCTCTTCTTGGAAGGATGCCAGTCACACCGGACCAGGGCACTACGCGAATGGCCTCATTTTAATTAAGTCACCTCTTCAAAGCCCTTGTCTCCAAACATGGTCACATTCTGAGACACTGGGGTTGGGATTGAACCTAAGAAACTGAGGGAGCAGGAGGACCAGATTCAATGTACAGCAGATATTTCAAACCAAAACTTTCCTGTAATGGAAACATATGTATCAGAACACTAATAATTGTAAATAGACATGGGCTTAGGTCAGTTCCAGCATCCTTTGACCTGAGCAGGTAGATCCTCCAGTCAGAGGTACTGAGGCCCCAACGTTGCCAACTCACTGCCCTGCAGGCACAGAACCCAGATGTCAACCAGTCATTTCCAGGTATGCTGGGTATACATTCAGCAAGTGCTCATAAATTCTTATTCATGCAAGGAATGATAGAAATTCATGAGACTTTCCTCATATATGTGTAGGAGTTCAGGTACAGATCTAACCCCACTTCAGACTTCTGAACTGGGACAGTGCTTACTGAACACTCTTATTACAAACACTAACTTTAAGGAATTATTGTGATGATTAACTTCCCTAGCACACGGCTGATGCCTGGTTGACACCCCATGAATGCTAATACTACTTATATAGGGTATATAAACCTCTATGCGTATGCCTGAAGCTCACAGGATCTTTCTGTGATCTCCCTGAAACTGAATTCCCCCTTACAGAATTGATGATGAAAATTAACAATAGATGTTAAACTATACTTAGCTTGTGGATAGGATATAGTCTTGCCCTTTATTGTATATCTGGTGCCTGGTTTAGCAATAAATAAAAATAATAAATAAATAAATAAATAAATAAATGCATTGATTTTCAGATAATTTTCCAGTTCTAATTATAACAAAAATACAAATGATGTGCAATATGAAAAGTTATTTGGAAATTCTTTATTTTAGATTAAGGTTATTACTTCTAGTATTATTTCAATTTTAAATTTAATTAGTTTTAGCCTATCATTTGAATTTATTTAATCACAAAAGAATAACTCATGCCTTCTACTCTGATTAAAGAAAATGTGTCTGTAGCCCCATGTTCATTGCAGCACTGTTCACAGTGGCCAAGACATGGAAACAACCAAAAAGCCCTTCAATAGAAGACTGGATAAAGAAGATGTGGCACATATACACTATGGAATACTACTCAGCCATAAGAAATGATGACATCAGATCATTTACAGCAAAATGGTGGGATCTTGATAACATTATAAGGAGTGAAATAAGCAAATCAGAAAAAAACAAGAACTACATGATTCCATACATTGGTGGAACATAAAAATGAGACTAAGAGACATGGACAAGAGTGTGGTGGTTACCAAGGGTGGGGGGGGAGGGAGGACATGGGAGGGAGGGAGGGAGAGAGTTAGGGGGAGGGGGAGGGGCACAGAGAACTAGATAGAGGGTGACGGAGGACAATCTGACTTTGGGCGAGGGGTTTGCAACATAATTTGATGACAAAATAACCTAGACATGTTTTCTTTGAATATATGTACCCTGATTTATTAATGTCATCCCATTACCATTAATAAAAATTTATTAAAAAAAAAATTAGAGCAAAATTAAATGAAACAAAAAATAAAAAGACAATAGGAAAAATTAAAAAAAATTAGAGCAAAATTAAATGAAACAAAAAATAAAAAGACAATAGAAAAAATTAAAAAAAAAAAAGAAAAGAAAATGTGTCGCCCAGTCTTTGTCTTCAGCTTTAACATAGACATTTAATATTTCCTGATTTTGTTCACTGTGGATGTATGACCTTGTAAATGTGTTTTGCATGTGACTATATTGGTTTTTTTTAACTTATTCTAATTGACATATTTGTATATCCTCTCAAGACAAAAACAATAGATGCAATAAATATTGAGGCCTGCATTTGGAATAGTCAGGAGATTTTTGGATGTTAAGTCCTTGAGATCTCAATATGAGCATGCTGACCAGTTCCCTAGGTATGTTGAAATATAAGCGCTAACTCTGTGAAGGCTAAATGTCATAAACATAAGCACTGAGTACTCTGAGGCTGAAATATTATTAGAACATGGCTTCTCAATCATGCCCAGTATTACTTTTGAGAGAACATTTAAAAAAATTCTTTTATGGGCCCTGGCCAGTTGGCTCAGCGGTAGAGCGTCGGCCTGGCGTGCGGGGGACCCTGGTTTGATTCCCGGCCAGGGCACATAGGAGAAGCGCCCATTTGCTTCTCCACCCCCCCTCCTTCCTCTCTGTCTCTCTCTTCCCCTTCCGCAGCCAAGGCTCCATTGGAGCAAAGATGGCCCCGGCGCTGGGGATGGCTCCTTGGCCTCTGCCCCAGGCGCTAGAGTGGCTCTGGTCGCGACAGAGCGACGTCCCGGAGGGGCAGAGCGTTGCCCCTGGTGGGCGTGCCGGGTGGATCCCGGTCCGGCGCATGCGGGAGTCTGTCTGACTGTCTCTCCCCATTTCCAGCTTCAGAAAAACAAACAAACAAACAAAAAATCTTTTATGATTTAGTTATTAATTTGAACCAACTAGCATATCTGGAGAGATGGATATAATAGACAATATTTATATATTTTTATGCAAAATGTTTAACTGCTCATAAATATAGGAGGCTCTTTCCACAGCTCTCAAAGGGAACAGGCAGATTTCTTAACCTCAGATCAGTCATGTTCACCATTACTTATGAATTCATAGCCAAGAGATCATGGTTCCCAACTCTCAGTGATGGACAAGTTCAGTCCCAGATTCAAGATGTTTCAAATTCTTTTTTTGTTTGTTTGTTTTGTTTTGCCTTTTGGCAAAAAGGATTTTAGTTAGATTTGGGCTGGACTCTGAGTGGAAACTCCCAACCCCGTTCCAGCCTTTACTGCCATTTTCTATTGAGATACAGAAGAAAAGTAGGCAAAGATTTTTTCCCCCAAAACTTCACGATTAATGGTTCTGCTCTTTTTGGGGAACTAGCCCAAACCATTTTTATCTGCCAACACAGACACCGTTAGCTTCTGGTTCTGTGTCACTCTACAGGTTTGAGTGCTTAGGCCACATCACTGAGAGCTGCGGTCAACGTGGTCAACAGGGCCCTGATGACCCTTCAAGGAGGGACTTGCAAGGAGTGCCGTCAGCAGGCCTCCCCCAGCTGTGGGCTCCTTCCTGGTCTGCTCAGCCAATAAGACCACTGTCCTTGTTGGAGATCCTGTCCTTCTGGTAGTGACTCACATCAATGACTGAGTGAGATGAAGGCAATTTGGGCTCAACGTGGGGACACTGACAGGCAAGTTTCTTTCCAGGATTCCTTCCTGGGGACCGCAGATTTGTCAGGCATGCGTAGTCATTAGACTTCTTTCTTTGCCTAATTCTGCCTCTGCCCCCTTCTTTTCACTGGTCTTGATCCCTAATAAGCAGCTTATACCCAAACTTCCAGCAGGATCTGCTCTGGAAGACCTCATAGGGAGCAAGGCCTCTTTCTATCTAAGCCTCTTTTGTCTTACTTGTCTTCCTTTCCCACTTCCCTGAAGCAGTTGAGAGATGGTAATAGCCAACAAATTAATATCTAATTTGCATAGAATTCTTAAATGTACTAGACTTTTACATGCAACTTTCTTTTCCATATTTAGGAAAAAATGTCAAAAGGCCAGCACGCTTGTGACGGGACGCTGCCACCTGACTCAAGGGCATTGGGGACATTTTATAGATTCTGAGAGGTTTTACCCAAGACACCAAAGGACAAGATATAAGCTAGAATCCACTGTTTCTGAAAGAGGTCAAGGAAGAACAGGATGCTGAAACAATCGTAAGGGAAGATTGAAGGAAGAGTTAGAGAAGTGTACAGATCTTTTTCTCTCCACCTCCCTGGGAGAAAAGGAACAGTGAAATTCAAGCAACAAGAGACTTGTTTATTATGACACAATAGCCTCTGAAAATATGCACTAACTTTAAGCAAAGGGAAAACAAGGGTGAGCAAAAGCAGGTTTACTGTTGTGAATATGCAGAACAGAGTTTATTTTCGTGTTACCATGTATTAAGCGTTGAATGGTATATTTTATTACAACTGTAATCTGATTTGTGCCCACACCCGTATTTTCTTTCTGCGGGTATCCTTTCCCAATGTATGTGTATTTTCGAGGCATCGACCCCATTCAACATTACCACACCTGTTAATTTCCAGGCATGTGGGCTGAATTTGTGTTTTAAGAAGCCAGGACCATCTGACACATATGAGGAAGTGACATGCGTTTTACATGAGGCTTAAATTGCTATGAAGGAATGAATGGCTTTGTCCTTGATCTGCTCACCGAACTCTTTTCAATATTAATGTGCTATTTAAAAATGCATCATTTGCCTCCAAAGTAGCTCAGTGGGCGGCATTAGAGCTCCTGGGCAGGCTGCGGGGCCCTGAGTGAAGTGGCGGATTGCTATTTATCACACACGACTGCTGGCTCCCAAGGATCAAAACTTGAAGCATAACTTGGCAGGGAAGAGGGGTTTCCGTCTAAACCCCTAGTGTTGAGACTTGAAGATTAGTGAGATCTAAGCCACCTAATTCTTGGAAAGACACTAATATGATAATACTTTTTTTTTAAAGGTCAAAACTTCATATTTCTTCCATTAGCTCCGTCACGTATGTCTCCAAGTAAAGCGCGCCTCTGTGGCTTCTTTTCAAACCAGCGCAACTGCGGCTCATAGCAGGCTCGGAAATCCTCTTTTTGTTCCTAAAGAGGCAACACACTGAAAGACACACTTCTAGCCGAATTTACAGACTGCTTCTGTTCCCACCTTCCTTCCGTGCTGCTAAAAAATATAGGATTAGGCTAGAGCCAGACAGATGCTATAACTACTGTTGGAAAGAAATATAGATTTTACATGGGTAGACACCCAGATAGAACCATGAAAACGTGAGCTGAGTGGTTGAGCTTTAACTCAGCAAAAATACTTGTTCTATTTAGTGTTTGTTATTCTCAAATGGTAAATCTTAGAGAAAACAGCGCTAGGGAAAGTGAAACCAGAGGTTTATTATGAAAATGTGCAGAGAGCTGAAGACGTGTTCCGAGTCTCATACACTTGCCTGACGGGGGCATAGCTAATCCAGCGCAGCAGTGAGCTGAGGCTAGGAGCTGGACTCAGCACAATTTCATCTGTCCCCTTGAATATTTCCGTACTGTTTTGTTTAGAGTGTTTTCATCTCACTCTAACACAAACACTGCCCAGGAATCATGTTGTTTTATTAAGACTAGGGACTTTTCAAAAGGAAAAAAAAATGTTTCGTAATAAAACATAGTTATTCTTCCCTGTGTTTATAGACTAAAGTAAACAGATTTTTTTTTCTCCAAAAACTAGCAAGATGGCCCATCCCACTTCAGAGCATGGCTGTTATTCAATCATTCATTTATGCATTCATTCATGGACAAAGCATTTATTGAGCCTGCATTACAGGAGCCGAAGATTTTAAAACGAGTAAGACTGAGATCAGTGTCTTAAAGCGCTCTGTTGCTTGTGTGTAGTAAAATCTCCAGTGGCTGATTAAATGTCCCATTATTTACCCCTCCCTGTACCCATGCCTCCTCCATATAACCGTGGAGTGGTCTCCCACTCCAGCTGTGTCCAGTCACATGTTTTCTTTGACCAAAGGGACATTCTCACATTTGGAGCAAACAGAAGCTTGAGAAAGCTTATGTGACTGGACTGCTCAGTCTTTTCTTTTCAACTTCATTGAGGAATAATTGATAAATATAATTGTGTATGTTTAAAATGCACATGTGATGATTTGATATACATATACACTATGGAATTATTAAGATAATTAACACATTTATCACCTTACCTAGTTAACTCTCTTTCTGTATGTGTAGGTGAGAATGCTTAAGATTTACACTTAACTTTCAAGTATAGAATGCTGTGTTATTAACTATAGTCACATGCTGTATATTCAATCCTTAGAAACTACTCTTCTTGTAACTGAATATTCATACCCTTTGACCTAAATCTTTCCATTTCTTTCTCTGCCCCTCCCCTTCCAGGTCCCGATAGCTACCATTCTATTCTCTGTTTTTATAAAATTGGCTTTTTAAAAAAGATTTCACATATAAGTTATACCATATAACGTTTGTCTTTTTTTTATCAGCTTTACCATATTTCCCTATGTATAAGATGCACCTTTTTTTCTTTTTTTGTGTGTGTGTATTTTTCTGAAGCTGGAAACGGGATAGACAGTCAGACAGACTCCTGCATGCGCCCCACCCGGATCCACCCTGCACGCCCACCAGGGGGCGATGCTCTGCCCATCCCGGGTGTCGCTCTGCCCCGACCAGAGCCACTCTAGTGCTTGGGGCAGAGGCCAAGGAGCCATCCCCAGCGCCCGGGCCATCTTTGCTCCAATGGAGCCTCTGCTGCGGGAGGGGAAGAGAGAGACAGAGAGGAAAGAGAGGGGGAGGGGTGGAGAAGCAGATGGGTGCTTCTCCTGTGTGCCCTGGCAGGGAATCAAACCCGGGACTTCTGCACACCAGGCCGACGCTCTACCACTGAGCCAACTGGCCAGGGCTAAGATGCACCTTTTTTCAAAACATTTGGGGTCTAAAAACTGGGTGCGTCTTATACAGTGGTTGTAGATTTTTTTTACTTGCATTTCCCGCTTTTTCACACTTGTTTTTATGCTCATTGTTGAAGACAGTGATTCGTCATCAGACACAGATGAGGACAAACTAAAGGATGGAAGTTTTGACAGTTATGAGGAGTTGTATGAATTTTATGATGAATAAAACGAGTACAATAACTTTATAAAATACTTTTTTTTAATTTTGGGCCCCAAAATTAAGGTGCAGCTTATACATGGAAGCACCTTATACATGGGGAAATATGGTATTTCACTTAGCATAATGCCATCCAGGTTCATCCATGTTGCAACAAATGGCAGGATTTTCTTATTTTTTTATGAGTTTTGCTCTAATAATCTTTATAATATCCATATATGTATAGGTATATACACATATGGTGTGTACACATATGTATACACACATATATACCTTGGCTATTATAGATAATCCTGCAATGAACACGGGAATGCAGGTATTTCTTTGATATCCTGTTTTTATATCTTTTTGCTATATACCCAGAAGTGGGATCACTGGATCATATGATAGCACTATTTTTAAAACTTTGAGGAATCACCATACTGTTTTCCATAATAGTTGTAACAATGTGCACTCCCACCAACAGTGTATGAGGGTTCCCTATTCTCCCCATCCTCACTAACACTTTTTATCTTTTCTTTTTGATAATAGCTATCTTTTTTTTAATTTTATTTATTCATTTTAGAGAGGGAGAGAAAGAGAGAGAAGGTGGGGAGGAGCTGGAAGCATCAACTCCCATATGTGCCTTGACCAGGCAAGCCCAGGGTTTCGAACCGGCGACCTCAGCATTTCCAGGTTGATGCTTTATCCACTACACCACCACAGGTCAGGCAATAATAACTATCTTGAAAGATGTGAGGTGATAGCACATTGTTTTGATTTGCATTTACCTGATTATTAGTAATGGTGAGCACATTTTATATACCTATTGGCCATTTGTATGTCTTCTTTGAAAAAATGTCTGTTTAGGTGTTTACCCATTTTTAAATTGGATGGTTTGCTTTTGTGCTACTGCATTGTATGACCTACTTATATATTTTGGATATTAACTCTTTATCAGATATTAGGTTTGCAAATATATTTTCCCATTCTGTAGGATGCATTTTCAATTTTTTTATTGATTACTTTGCTGTGCAGATGTTCTTTAGTTTGATGTAGTCCACTTGATTACTTTAGCTTTTGTTTATTGTGTTTTTTCTCTCTTATCCAAGGAATCATAATTTAACTAAGGAGGTGAAAAACTTGTATACTAAAAAATATAAGACATTAATGAAAGAAATTAAAAAACACACAAAAATGCAAAAGTATCATATATACTTGAATTAGAACAATTAATATTGTAAAAATGTCTATATTGCCCAAAGTAATTACAGATTTAATGCAATCCCTAACAAAATTCCAATGTCACTTTCACAGAAAGAGAAAAAGCAAAAACTATTCTAAAATGTGTATGAAATCCCAAAAGATACCAAATAGTCAAAACAATTTTGATAAAGAAGAACAAAGCAGAAGGCACTACATTTTTCATATTGAAGTATATTACAAAGCTATTATAATCAAAACAGTATGGTGCTGACATAAAAAACAAGAGCACAGATCCATGGAACAGAATAGAGAACCCCCCCCCCCAAGTCTCATGTATTTATAGTCAAGTAATTTTGAAAAGAGCTTAAAGAACATACAATGAAGCAAGGATAGTCTGGTTTTGGGAAAATTAGATATCCACATGCAAAAAAATGAAATTAAATTCTTATCTTACACCATTCACAAAAATTAACTTGAAATGTAATATTAAATATAAGACTTGAAACTATTAAACTCTTGAGAGAAAACATTTAAAAAAAGCTTCTTGACAGTAGATTTGCTCATTCCTGCCTTCAATTATCAGCAGGAGAACATGCCTAGACCATTCTGCTGAAGGATGAGATACCAATGGAACAGAGTCTTGTCATCCCAGGCATTCATGCCAAGGAGACCCTTCCTCTGGACATGTGCAGAAGCTCTGCCAACATCAGCAGACTTATCCAGCTGGTCCACAGATCTGTGAGTGAACACAGTAATATAAGCCATGCCCTGTCCAGGTCCTACAGATTACTATCTAAGTAAATACCATTGTATGCCACTGAGGTCTGTGGTTGTAACCCAGCATTACTGCAGCCACAGTTAACTGATATATTATTCCAGGAGCTGGGCCTATGACTTTTCCTGCTGCAGAGGCCTCAACTGGGCTTCAGGTAGAATTTTGAGTAGATTTAAAGGTTTTTTTGCAAAGACCAACATTTTTTGCTTCTCAAATATTTGTAAAAGGAAGAGTATCTGACCCACATGTGTCACCTATGCCATGTTCTGCCAAATGCATTCAGGGTGTTTTATCTGGCCAAGACAGTTGTCAGTCAGCAATGGTGTCTCTTGGTCAATAGATCTCCAAATGAGCATCAGCATACAGGAATATCTTTCCTAACCACAGGTGTTAAAGGCTTCCCCAACCTGTCTACCTCTAGCCAGGCCTGGCTCCTGGCCTCAGGCAGCCCTTACCAAAAGGTTTTCCAGGGAGCCCCCAGCTTTTACCATGCAGAGCTATCTTTGCCAGCTAACTAAATAACTTAAATAAAATGCAAATGATTTGATGTGGCCTTACCCATTCACTTAATTGAAATATTACTTAGAAAGATTTATATTATGAAGAATATTAATTATTACTGGTTAAATGTTGTATAGGTGGTCATGTCATCAATTGGGCCTTGGGCTCTTGATCCAGAAAGTAATCTAGTATATAACCCTGAAAGTTGAAAGTTCTATCAAATAGCCTATAGCAATAATACCTGTCCAGAGAATAAGAAGAACCATAAATTTTCACCTGCCTGCATATAGAATGATAAAATTTTAGGTCTCAGAAAATCTCAGAGATTGTCTCCAAATCTGTGGTTGGTTTAACAGGTGATAGAAATTTTAAAAAAATTGACAAAGTCAAACTGGAAAATTTGATACTATTATCTAATATTTTAATGAGATAATTTTTTTAAATTTCCTGTTAAAAACTTAAAAATATATCATATCATCCAATTTTTCACCTATGTAGTATTCGTATGCGGTATTTCAATTGTTGCCTATGTAAAATTTTTTCAGCTATTTCATTTGTCACTAAGGGCTTTAATTACCACATAAAGGAAGCAAAATAGAAAAAAAAAAAAAAAGTAAATCCCAAGAGTTTCAGAAAGAACCAGGTTCTAACTCTGCTTTAGCCACTTATTAGCTTTGAAGTCCTATTAACCAAGTCATTTCACTACTCTGAGCCTCGGTTGTCTCATCTATAAAGGGGGATAATAATAGCTAACTCAACTAAATACAGGTGAGAACTAAATGAGATAAATATGCGTAGATCTTTGTACAATGCCTAGCAAATAGTAAACATTCAAAGGATTACTATGTTAATTCTGTCTGCTCGTTGCCTAATCTTTAATCATGTTGTGTCTGTGGTAGGCGGGAAGAGAACCTTTGGCCAATTATCAGGACCATGCAATTAAAACATGTGGAACTGACCTCCTGACAAACAACATAAGAGCAAAGGAAGCAAAGTCCCAATGCCAGCAGCTCACATATGACTTTATATCTTTGTCAGAAAAGGACATCATGAAAGAGGCTTCATCGAGTGTGAAGGAGCTACAGAAAGAGTGTCAGTAGCATTCAGACTTTCAGCAGCTGATCTACAAAAAAGGACTTACTTTAATATATATATGCCATCAGATGATAGCTTTAAAACCTTCTCCTTTACTTCAGACACCTTCACTCAGAAGTGTGCACGAGGTTATGACTATTATAAAGTCATCTGTTTAAGAAGTTATAAGGGAGGTACAGTCTGGAAAGGTGGCTTAGTTGGGCTGAGTTCAAAATTATGACCTGTAGGTGGAGAAATTCTAGCAAGAATCTAAGTCAGTTTTTCAGCCTAACAGTTCTTTGGCATGTGGGGGTGGGGTTAACATTGGCTAACTGAGCCATAAACTTATATTTCAAATATTGCACACACACAAAAAAAATAGCACACAAGTCTCAAATCCAAAACTCGTAGCTACTTTTGAAAACCTTAGAATTAATTAATCTTTTGGGTCTGTGTGAGGTGGGGGGGAGAAGGCAGGGAATCAATCGTTTCCAGTGACTTCAGGGCAGTTCATATTATTTACATGAAAGCAAAAATAGAAATGGTCTCAAGTCTTGGTGCCTGTCAATATTGTTCTTATCAAACTGCATAGAGACACTTACCTTTAAGAACTAAAATAGTCCCTGAGAAGTGACACAATGCATTTACTCACAATTTATTTCTATAACTGTAGTATATTTGGACACTTGTATTAGTTAGCTAGGGCTGCAGTCACAGCCGATTGGGTGACTGAACAACAGAAATTCATTCTCTCACAGCTCTAGAGGCCAGAAGTGCTAAATCAAAGGGTTAGTAGAGCTGTGCTCCTTACAAAGGCTCTAGGGAAGAATCCTTCTTTGCCTCTTCCTAGCTTCTAGTGGTTGCCAGAAATCCTTGGCATTCCTTGTCTCGTAGCTGCATCGCTTCCATTTCTGTCTGCCTTTTCCATTGGTCATCTTCCCTCTGTGTTTGTCTGTGGATCTAGGTGTTCTCCCCTCTTCTTATAAGGACACCAATCATATTGGATTTAGGGCCCACTCTCATCCAGCATGACCTCATCTTAATTTAACAAATAACATCTGCAAAGACCCCACTTCCAAACAAGGTCATGTTCTGAGGTTTTGGCAGACATGGAAGCCAAGTGTTTTGAGCACACAATTTAACCCATTACTGAAACTAAAATCAAAATAACATACAGCCATCTTCTGTCTTGCCTAAAAACAGCAAGAAACTCAGGCCAGACCCTGGCTGGGTAGCTCTGTTAGTTAGAGCATCGTCCTGATACATGAAGGTTGCAGGTTTGATCCACGGTCAGGTCACATACAAGAATCAATCAATGAATACATAAATAAGTTGAACAACAAATCGATGTTTCTCTCTCTTCCTTTCTCTCTCTCTCTCCTTTCTTCTCTCTCTAGAGTCAATAAAATTTTTTTTAAAAAAATCAGTCAATATTTTCAATATGTCTTAAGTGCAGAGCATTGTTTACAGCATAATTTGTTAGACTAGAAAGCTACTCTTTGGGTTGGATTTGAAACTTGCCTCTGGTTTTTCTTCTTTTGTTTTCTTTTTTCTTTTTGGTAAACTGTATTGACAACACTCAAAATTTAAGTCGGTAGAAGAAAAACAGAAACAAAAGCATATTTAGTAAAGATATATTTACTATTTGTTATGTCTGAAAGTAACAGTCAAAGCAAAGTTTTAATGGAGAAAAGAGTACACGTAACAGATGCTTTTTTATTTCTTAAATTCATTATGTTGTGATATCTATTTTTTAACCAAAAAATTTGCTGGATAATGAAGAAAAGAAAGACGGAAGAAAGATCAGGCTTAATTTAAGAGATGGAAAAAATACCCACTTTAAAACCACACACACAAATAAAATAAAATAAAAAATTTAAAAAAAAAGGCCTGACCTGTGGTGGCGCAGTGGATAAAGCGTCAACCTGGAAATGCTGAGGTCGCCGGTTCGAAACCCTGGGCTTGCCTGGTCAAGGCACATATGGGAGTTGATGCTTCCAGCTCCTCCCCCCTTCTCTCTCTCTCTGTCTCTCTATCCTCTCTCTTCCTCTCTAAAAATGAATAAATAAATAAAAAAAAATTAAAAAAACCACACACACACACACACACACAGTCTATCTGGTTGAGTTTTTTAATGAAAATGATATGTACCAAATATGTCTGCTTCCTTTTTTCTTCATCAGGATTCCTGAGTTCAAGGTCAACTCCACCACTATATGACCACGATTTAGTAAGCTTTCTGTGTCTCTAAAATAGGATACTCCTATTGTTCTATCTCTCTTTTTAAGTTCATTGTGAGGATTAAATATGATAATGGAAGTGAAAAGACTTTAAATTCTAAAAGAAAAATGTTCTCATAATTGCCAAAATTATTATTTGATCTACTTGAAAACAGAATGGATATTCTTGGCAAAGCTGAAGATTTATTGTGACTTTCACTATGGAACAGAGTGGCCACTATTTACTGAGCAGCTACTACAAAACACTGTGTGAGTCACTTTATATAAATTATTGCTAATGTTCAAATGACTCTGCAAAATAATCTTTATTATCCATATTCTACAGCAAAGCAGGTGAGAAGAGGGGCTAGGTAAGCTCTACTTGATTCACTCAAACTTGTGCCTCAAAGTCGCTCAACTTGCAAATGGCAGGGCCAGAATTATCTGTCTGTCAAAGCCAAGTACGTTTTTCTTTCTTTCCCTCCAGTAAGATTCTTCTGGGATTTTACACACACACACACACACACACACACACACACACACACACACGCACACTCATCTGGAAATTAGTCATTTTGTTTTTGTTTTGTTTTTAAATCTATCTCAGTCATTACTGGATAGCACTTGAGCTTAATCAAAAAAGAATTGTTTGAGAGAAGTTTTTAGATTTCATTTGTTTATTAGTGGGCTGAGTTTCTATGCTTCTATGCAAATGGAATTAAAAGGAACCAACAGTGTTCTCTATGCAGTTTTGTACATCTGAGCACCAGCATTTTCCCAGTTAATCCTCAGTTTAGGACTGGTGTTCAATGATGGCAAGCAAGGATTTTCCACTTGCTCCTCTGTTCCAGTTCAACCAAGACCCAGACCACTCAGGAAAAACAGGGTCCCTGCTGAGTTCATCTGCCTTTCCTGTTGAGAATGAAGAGTGCTGAGCTGAGGGTACATAGAAGATTGAGTTCAGGAGGATAGCATTGATTTCTAATTACTGTTTATCCTCTGCTTTAAATTTTTCTGTTTTGCTAATCCTTTATAATGCATCTAATTTATTAATATAAGTGTACATATATTGAAAGCATGTCCTCAAAAATATTTTACTGATGAAGAGATGATAAAAAATGTTTGGAAACCACTGGAGCAGAGCAGTGGTGGCAGTTAGCCTCATCGATAAGCTTAAATCTGAATTTTTAGAACCCCTGGTATGGCCTGTTTTCTTCGTAATTTTTTATGGGAGTGATAGTTCTCTGGGAAAGCAACATGAGAATAACAATAGCACTACTTTTTTTCCCTACTGATCATGTATCAGGTTTTACCTATGAAAACAAATTAATGTATTTGTACTAAGACACTCTTATTCTTTGTGGCTCACTCTGGTGATAACTGTGCAAGTGATCTATATCTAAATGGTGGAGAATTGATAACATTCAGAAAGCAGCTCAGCGTCAACTCTCCTTTCTCACATAGCAACTAGAATCACAGCCCAGAATCGCAGGAGCTCAGAGACAGATAATAACCAGATAGCACCGAAAAATTCACTCAAGCAATTATTTTTGATTAAGCCTATATGGTATCTAATAATGATTGAGATGAATTTATTTAAACCCAATGACTAATTTTTAATGCTCACTTTTCCAGTTAGTGACCGTTGTGACTTCTAGCGTGACCCTAAGTCACCTTGGATTCACCTTAATTTCCTAAATAGGCATGCGTATCTTGTTCATTATGCATGAAGCTCTTTTTGCAGTGGTGAGCATTGTCTCACCTCCTCTTGACTTTTGTTAATCGACAGCCACACAGTCCTGTCTTGGGGAATATTGCAAAGCATCTTCAATTCAATAGCATTTCTGTGGTCGAGGGGTTTTATGTCATTACAGAAGTTCTATAGTCGATCTGAATGCTATATTCCTGTTGTAGCATTATGTTTGGACTTTATCCTAAAAGACCGGGAAGGGATTATGTTTGTTTTGTTTGAACGTTTCTTATCACAGAACTATGTTTGAGACAAACCCCAATGACACAAACATTCAAACACCACCTTCAGATGGAATATTGATTTATAAAACAACAGTGCACAGCTGCCAAGCTTCACTCTTGAATACAGAAGGTCTTCAATGCCCAACAAATTACTGGCATTTCTACCAATTTACAAATTAGAGTTTCCTCAGAATATCTCCCAGTTCTTAATATTCCAGTCACCTTCCTTTCCAGCCTTCTCTCTTGAAATCTGTGTGTGAGGAGGAAGGGGGAAGTGAAAAAGTAGAGCATTTGTAAAATTGGAGTGAAAAAAAAATCTAGATCAACTTTTATCCTTAGGCAAATTATGCATGGAGTTAAATTAAACCACTCTATGTACTTGTAGATTGAAGAATCAGAGGTGGAGGAGGGGTCAGAGACACGAGGATCAAAGTTTCTGTTCTTTGAACAAAATCCCTTTGTCAAACCCTCATGCCACCTATTCTGCTTGTTAATGTTTGGACTGGGAGTGTCTAGCGGTGCATCAGCAGCAGAATATTTTTCATACCATTTTTTTTTTCATTTTCTGTGTGCAGCTAGCTCTACTTAGCAAAGCACCCGGTCCTTTGCCAGCTCTGTTATATGTCTCTTAAGGGAATATTTTTGTTAATTGCAAATATTTGATTGACAAACATAGGATGCAATTAGTAGTCAGGCACAGTAGGAATGTGCAGTGAACTGGATCCCTGAACCAACGGATCTCAACTCTCTCAGCTTGATCTGAAATCGACTAGAGCATTTCAACCATATGTTTGCCTCAAACTTCCTCTTTGCTATGAACATTGCTTATTTCCCCCAACTAGCTTCTTTTCACGTTGGTTCACCAAGGGAGCTAATTCCTCTATGATCAAGCCAAATAAAAAAAAAAAAAAAAGCAAATTCTTCACGAGTTTCAGTCTGGTAGGGCTCTTTGACCGTGGCTGTAAAATTAATGTGGACAAGATTACACATGCCAGTTTTTCTTTTCCAAAGCCCCGAATAAAAAAGAGAATCCAACCTCTATTGAATTCAGACATTTAAAAAAGTAGCTATATTTTTTAAAAGCAGCACCATCTGATTATCTTTATCATTACATTTTGCTTCTGTATACCTACAATAAGATGAGTTCTTTGTTCTGTCTTACTGTGGTACATGAACATTTTTTCTGTTTTTTTAAACTGTATCAATCATTCTTAAAGGTATTCTTTGTGCCACAAATCAGGTGAAAGTATTGGAGTCTGATAATATCAAATATTCTAAGTCTCCCTACCCCTTCAGATAATTAATTAAAACACGCTTAAAACTCACAGAATTTGGGGGAAAAGAGAGAACCTCAAAGCCTTGAGAAAATGTAAGCTGTCTTCCTACCTATGTGATACAAAAATCAGAAAGTTGAAAGGCAAAATAAAATCTAGATGCCCTGAGTTTATGGCACTGAAAGCCACCATTGTCAGTTTCCCCAGCATAGATGCAATTCACATGTTATTTGGGGGGATGTGAAGTGCAATGAGTTGCTCTCTTTAAACGATAAGCAAATAAATACCAACATTGTGGATAAAGAGATAAGAAATCTCTCAAGGCAGAAGGGCAGCCTACTGCCTGCTTAGGAACATCCTGCAAGCGCGTGGCAAATGATGTGGGGACTTCAACGAAGATGGGGGACCTGAAACCCAGAGAGATTTTAAATTAGTTCAAGGACATACTGGAAGTGCTCGGTGATATGGAAATATAGGGCAGGAATCCTGACATGCAGCCCATGAAACCAGAATGCTTGTCAAGTCTGTCAATTATAATGTGCCACATTCCAAATAAAGCTTTAAAAACGGGCATCTTAAGGCTGCAAAGCACCACTGCGTTTCCTCTTGACCATCCTCCTTCCTCTAGAAAAGCAGCCATTATATTTTAAAAAGTAGCCATCTGCCCCAAACATACAAATAAATGGTATTCTTCATGTTTGGAATAGAAATAAAACCAGGGGAGAGCAAAGGAGGAATCTGGAGAAATAAAAAGGCAGTCTCACGTGCTCTTGCTCTCTTCTTTTTCCCTGGGAGTGATCATCCAAAGCTCAGTGATCATGAAAATATATGGGATGAATGTGGCTTATGCACTGACATAGCAGGTTCGTTGGGTGATGACGTGCCCTGTGGCTTTTACCATTAGTCAAGACAGCGTCTAAATGACCGTATAAGCCAGAGTACCCCAATGCACATAAGCTCAGTATTTGTCTGGGTGTCATAACTCCTTGGAATCACACAGAGGTGGAAGGGGTTGGGAAGGAGATCCACCCATTCAACAGATGAGGTACCAGAAGCTCAGGGAACTAGTGACTCCTTTGATTACTAGACTTGATGACCAGAGATAGATATGTTGGTTTTAGACCCTTGATTAGGAAGAGTAGGGGGTGGGGAATAAGAAATCAAACCAAAGAAGAATCATTAGAAGCCACTACACTTGGTTAATTAGGTGGCAACATTCTGAAATGAATGTTTTGTGAGGGGGAAGGGGATAAGGGAAACGGGATGCATGCTTTTTAGATTAGAACAGGGTTACCCCGCAGGAGGCGTGCTGCCCTAGAAGCTTTCTGATAGAAAATCAAATGATGTACTGGGTAGGAGCGCTAGATTTTTTTTTTTTTAATATAGAATGCTTCACGAATTTGCGAGTCATCCTTGCGCAGGGGCCATGCTGATCTTCTCTGTATCGTTCCAATTTTAGTATACGTGCTGCCGAAGCGAGCACGGAGCGCTAGATTTTTAAGGTCTGCGTTTACCTCTGTGCTGTCTTTAGAGAAGGCCACTTGCCCTCAGGGAATCAGAACTTTTTTTTTTTTTAAACATTTTTTTTTTATTTATTCATTTTTTCAGAGAGGAGAGGGAGAGACAGGGAGAGAGAAAGGAGAGACAGAGAGAGAAGGGGAGGAGGAGCTAGAAGCATCAACTCCCATATGTGCCTTGACCAAGCAAGTCCAGGGTTTCGAACCGGCGACCTCAGCATTTCCAGGTCGACGCTTTATCCACTGCGCCACCACAGGTCAGGCCAGAACTTTTTTTTAGCGTTTTCTCACTCCCTCATTTTCCTCTTTGGTTGCTAACGTCTTGGTCTTTATAGGAATTCGCACCCAGGATTCAAAAGGCCTTTGGTGGAAAAGCCCTTCCCTTTCTTTACAAACCTCTGCAGTAGTGCTCTGGCCACTCTGACAGAGCTCCTGGGACTGCAGGGTACATCGCAACCACCTTCCAAGTCTGCTTCAATCTAGATTGCTGGGTCTTAGCCCCAGAGTTTCCAATTCAGCAGGTTTGGGGTAGGGCCCCGAAGTCTGCACTGAACAAGTTCATCGGTACCGCTGATACTGCGGGTCCGAGAACCACACTTGAGAACCGCTTCTCTCTATATAGAAGTAATGACAGCATATGTTATTGGCAAAAAGTTTTCTAACTTCAGCTGTGTAGAAATAGATAATAAAACACTAAGAATGAAACAGTGTCTGGCATGTATTAGCTGCTTAATAAATATTTTTGATTGATTGGATTGAGGCTTGATGTCACCTTTTATTTACTTACATCAATTAAAAAAAGATTTATGAAATTAAACGGGTTCCAAAACATTTCTCCTCTAGTCATACCCCAGATTGGGTTCAAATCTCATTTGTGGCTCTTTATGGCTTTTTCATTATGTAACATTTCTAAATCTCAGTTTCCTCAGTTGTAAATGTGAGGGAAATGGGGCTATGTAGGAATTAAATACGACTGTTATTGCAATTCTCCTTAGCAAGTGTCTGAATGCAAAAATACCCTTCTTTCTTATATAATTATTGGTGAAAATGAAAATCTCTGTGAGTAACAGAAACAAATCAAAGGCATTCCTTAAAATAAGAAGTGCACTTTAAATTGTGCCTCCGGACTCAGTTCTCTAAATACAAAACACTACACATAGCCTCTTTGTACACCAGCGTGACTACAGTGCAAAAGTGAACACAGAAACCCTCTTCACTAAACAATATATTTATTAGAACATTTGATGCAATAAATCGGTTTGTTTTAATTTATGAGGAATCACTAAGTGGTTTAATGGGTTAGCGCATAACGAATAAATAACGGGAAATTTTAAAAACCAGTGCTCCAAGTGGCCCAGATGTTCATCAGCTGTTTAAAAATACACACACCTGTGGCTGTGTATTAAAAGGCAAAGAATATTTTGTGTAGCTTTGTTAGTTTTCTTTCAAAAATATATTTTTAAAACCCTTGAAAAACAAGAGTCTAAAAAAACGTATAAGGTTAGGTTTACATTTCCAGATATTTTGGGGTCAGATATTTATATCTTTGTGTCTTTAAAGATAACTCATTTTCTAAATGAGTTCCCATCATTGAATAAATATAAGTAGAGTACTCAATTCTATAGAACAAATATATTATTTATGTGTTTATTTTCATTTATCTTTTATATAAATATTACATGATTCTTACTGTGTCCCAAGCATTATTTTAAGTGCTTTACGAACATGAACTCATTTAATCCTCAAAATAACCCTATGGGATAGATAAAGTTACATTCATTTCCACTTAACAGTTAAGGAGAACACAGTACAAATTTTAGAAATTGCCGCAAATCACAAGTGGTATAGCAAGGATTTGAACCTCAGCAATCTGATTCTGAGTCCCTGTTCATTGTGCACTACCTTCTAATCACCCCCATGTGATCAACACTAGGTTGGATGATGCAAGGGCTAAGTGATCCTGCCTTGATGGAATTTACTACCTCACCAGGATTAAGAATGCTGTGGCAATTCATTAAGTGACAAGTGACAACCTTTATGATGTATAGACAGAGGCCGCAAACTGGGGAACCACAGATAAAATATGGCTTGTGAATATGTTTTATTTGGCTCATCTAATATTTTGAAATAGTTGACCTAATGGTTTAAATGGAAAAATTTATATTAATACTCCAGATTTTCAACTGTATAAAGAACCCAAAAACCTTAATTTTAGAAACACTGTGCCCAAATTCTTTCAAGAAACAATCAGATGGCACTAAATCCTCTTCTGTTTGCTTTTAGTACCTGGCTGACATTCACACATAGTTGTTTTTATTGGATACACTTCACTCACTTAGGCTACTTACTTAGCACCTGAGTGGACCCCCATGTATGTAAGAGAGAATGTATGTGCTCAGAAAAAAAAGTGTGAGAAGCCCTGGAGTGCTTAAAAAGGCCCCAGAAAACAAAATATTATTTGCACTGAACTTCAAAAGAGGAAGAGGGCAGGTAGCTATAACATCACTGCGGTGAGCCATCTGATCCTTTCTGTACTTTATCCATATATAAATATTTCTTCTACATTCAACCAAATATTGAGTCAACGTTACAATTTTCTAACACATTTTTGTGGTGACTACCATTTTGACTAGAGTCAAACTATGCTTGTCAGAGTAAGTATTGTTTATTCACTGAATTATGGCTAATCTCATTTCTCTGAATTCAAAGAAAGCTTCTTCAAAAACGCATGCTACACAAAGACTGGGATCTGTTTGTTCTGATCAGTGTTCTATTTCTAGAACTTAATACTGTGCCTGGAATGTTGGAAGAACTCAAAACATGTGGGAGGGAGAAAGGGTGAGAAGGCGAGTGAGGGAGAGAGAGACCAACTAAGTACCATGGCATCTGATGGATTCCAGAACCTTCTCTCTCACTGCTAAGCATGAGTAATAAGCACTGCTGACCATATGCAAAAAATAGTACAGGAACTTAGTGGAAATTGTAAGACTGCAGAAATGCTTTCCATGTTCAGTCAAGGTTAAATCTGTACCTTGCTTTAAAAATCAGGCAGAGCCACAATTTCTCAACGTGTGGCCCCTAGATTGCCCACATAGAAAAGGAGCACTTGCAGGAAATGTAGACTCCCATGCCCTACCCCAGGTCCAGTGGCACACGGGAACTGCCATCTATGCATCTATGCCAGGTAATTATTTTACACATTAAACTTGGTATACTAAATGTTGTTAGAACCACTGTTTCGTGGAGGAGAGGGCTCATTAGCCTCTGTTTTCAGCCTAGAATCCCATATTTCACACAATCCCAATTCAATTCAGTTGAAGAGGAAATTATACAGTGGGTTTTGAGTAGATGTTAGTCAGTCTGTCATTGCCTAATTAAGCTGAATTTTTACCTGGCTGCTGAGTGTTTTGTTAACACAGGTTTATGTGTTAACATGGTATCTGCCAATGTGCCACTAGCCTTCTTCAGACCCAAGACTAGAGAACTGATTGCTTTATTTACTCATTTGTCATTAAAACTACTAGCTTTATTTAAATAGGAAGCATGCATTCCTACTGAGGTTGCAAAATTTTGTTTTGTTTGGCTGATGCTATGGCTTAAAAATGAATTTGCACGCCTTTTTGGGCAGCTCTGCCCAGTTTGGCCACAGACTTCATTCCTATTATATTTCACCAGGCTTTCACACCCTCACATGTGACTACTCAATACGGCATCCTAAATCCAACCATTTCTCATCACTTCCACCTAGCCTAAGCTAGTATTATTTCTCAACTAAATTATTGTTGCAATCTAATTGCTGGTCATTCTGCTTCCCTCTTGCCCCCTTAACTTTATATTCTCCATGCAAAGACCAGGTGATCCGTTAAAAACTGCTCATCAACTTCTCACGGCTATCCATCTAACTGGAGTACAATGCAACCCTCTTACCATAGGACTCACTAATGTTATTTGCACAATATGTAGAGCTCTCTGCTTACTGGACATGAGGTAGAATTGTGCGTCCTAGCCACAGGTGTCCCTTCACCTCTCCCCCGCCTCACTGAATGTGGCTATTTAACCAGATCTGGCCAGTGACTTACGGTTTGTAGCAGTGACGTGTCATTTATACTCTGGGAAATTACTGCTGAGAGAAGAAGACCCTTCAGAGATTATTTTACCTACTACTTCAACCAACGATGTTCCTGATTTCCTGATAGAGGCTGCTCTCTCCCTTGGTTCCCAGGATGAGGCTGACCTGCTGCAGAGCCTCCAGCCTACCTGTGGTAGACCCAGTGTGAGAAGAAATACACCTTTGGTGTCTTTGCAATCTCTTGCATATTCCTACTGTTCCTCTCACTTTTATCTACAAGGCCCCATATGACCTAATCTCCACCTGCCTCTCTGACCTCTTCCCCATCTCTTTTCCTCTTTCTCACTCTTCTGCTATGCTTCTTGTTTTAGAGTATACTCGGGGCCTTTGTACTATATAAAATGCCTCATAGGCTACATCTTTCTACCCTCCCTCACTTTATCTAGATCTTTGCTCAGATCTCCTTCTTAGGGAGATTATCCCTATTTGTTGAAAATAATGCCCCTTATTCCTCTCTCTAATCTTACCCTTTTTATTTTTCTTTGTACCTCAGATAGTTCCTCTTGATCATTTTACATTCTGTCTCTAAAGCTAAAATGTAATCTCCTTCAGGGTTAAGATTTTATTTTGTTCACAGATGTTTTCTCAGCACTCTGAACAGAGCTGAGCAGAGTAGATGATTGCTAAACATTAATATTTCTTAAATGAATGAATTTATTTAGGCACATCACCTAACCATCAGTTTCCTCATCTGAAAGTATGCATTAACAAGACCCTCAGCTTACCCCATAGGCTATGTTATACTTTTAGAAGTATACAACATAATGTGTTTTATTTTCTCACCACAATGACAGGTTAGTTCACTTACTTGTTTCTGTCTAAGGAGTCAAGAAGAAACATCCTAACAATATATGATGCATTTGGGACCAGTGGGTTAGGCTTTCTTGGTTCCTTGGGTATTTTACAGCCTCAATCTTGTTTTTTTTTTTTTCTTTTTATGTTGAAATAATTTAAGAAGGAACTATGAAAACCAGCATACATTGGAAGGCTTCATGGGAAGTTGAAATCCTTCATTCTTCTCAAAGGAGGATATGTTTATCATTTATCTTGAAAAGGTACTGGCAGAGTTTTGCTTTGTCATACAAAGTTCTTTGATTCTTTTATAGCAGCCTTGTTTAAAAATTAATTTAGAATTTAAACAATGACCTCTTTGAGATATAGTGAACATATAATTTTTTATGCTGAGCCTTCTGAACATTTAGTAATGGGATATGAGTCACATAGAAGCTTCATTTTCCACTCTGAATTTTACACAATGCAATTTTGCCTATAAAAGACGGCATATCTCAGTAAACTCTGGAAATATAAATTTATAATTTCCCCTTCTTAGAGTTGGCCATATAATACAATTACCATAAGAATATTGCTTTAAACATGCAATTATAAATATGGCATGATTCTATAAATTATCTGTAATTTATTTATAAAACTTCTACAAGAGCTAATGTTTAACACATGCACATTTTAAAAATATATTTCCTTTCCCTTCAGTTTTGTGATATCATTAGATAAATATACTTAATGAGGGTTTGTTATGGAAATAAAATAATCTAAAGAATCTTGTATGGTCTACTGTACTATGAAAGAGTTATTTTAAAAGCCTCTTAAAGTCCCTGCTTGGGTTTGACCAACTTTGTGAGTGAGGAATGATAACCTAGAAGAAAATTCCCATTTTGATTATTCAATCAAATATATTCTTCTATATTTTTCAGTTGGATCAGCTCTTTTCTCTCTGTGCAACTTCTTGTCTATAAGCCACAGTCAGATGAAACTGTAAATCAAAAGAATCATTTCTTCATGACACTGTCAGAGGCATTAAAAAAGACTAGATTGTGAGTAAACTTTTTCATGCACTAAAAAAATAGAAGAAAAAATATTCCTTCTACAAAAGACTGTTCTAAGGTCTAAGCATCAATTAGTTGTTTTTTTAAGTAATGTGTTTTTGCAATTGTGTATATCAAAGGCACATTTGATTTGGTATTATAGTCTGAGAAGTGTGCTTTAACCTTACTGACAAAGGGGTGCTTCAGTTTTGATTTGTAAAATAGGATTCCCCCAATAAATGAGGCAGAAGACCATTTATGACATTTTTGGATCAGAGAAAGGGCTTACATGCCCGGTCTCAATCTGTTTGACATAATTCACCCACCCTACTACGTTTTCCAACTAAAAAGATACAAACATCAATCAAACTAACCCCCATGACTTGAGTTCTGGGATTCTGTCCTAATCATCTCTGTATCCTTAAGTGCACCCTTCACCTACCAGCTGCTAATTAAGATGCTGTATACAAAATGATATACAAGTGACCTATCACCAGAAAGGTGTGGAAACAAACATGGAGGAGGAATCAAAAGAGCACTACTTTTCAGTAGAAAGCACATCACATGTACATATACCTAAATATACAAATAAAGATGGTCACAGACAGAGAAAAAACAGGCAATGTTGGAAATATTTTAGCTTTATAGCATAAACAATACTGATATGTATCTAATCTACAGGGCATTAGGCATCCTGTAGTGACAGCATCTGGACAGGTGACTGTGTTTTCTCCATTACTTTTCAGATAGTCTTTTAAGGATGACATAAAGAAAAAAATGGTTTCTAAAAAATATTTTTTAAAGCAAAGGTTGTATTACTTTCCCTGAAATAAAATCTTACTCAAAATTTCAATAACTCCAAACTTAAACAGGATAAAAGTACAGGTAGAAGATCTACCTTGCTATTTTCTCCTTACTCACCACATATGGTAGCCCCATGATAGTGTCCAAGGTCATTATAAGGAACTCTAGAGCTCTTAGTTAAAAAAGCAGTGACTCAGATCCATTCAAAATGGATAGGTTTTAACTGAACTTAACAAAGTACCTGAGTATGTTGATATATAAACTAAATAAATATATAGTTTATAATATATGTTTAATATTTTAAGTTTAATATTCATACACACATGACCAGATCTATACAAATAGACCACTCTTGAACTGGTTGACAAGGACAAGTAAAAGAGATAAGAAGCATAATTTGGTTCCATATTGTGATTGTTGGAAACACGGGG
The DNA here is from genome assembly GCF_036850765.1 of Saccopteryx bilineata. Classification (NCBI taxonomy): domain Eukaryota; kingdom Metazoa; phylum Chordata; class Mammalia; order Chiroptera; family Emballonuridae; genus Saccopteryx; species Saccopteryx bilineata. The sequence continues at coordinate 115,377,499 of NC_089492.1, forward strand.
AGATATATTTTTTCTATTGGACATATTTTCAGAATCAGGCATGGGGATTTATATGCACACCCTGTGTCATTTGTAACAGTGCTACAAATGACAAGGATTATGCTCATTAGCAAACATTGCTACTTTTCTGAAAGGAATGCGAGGCAGACATGGCTGAAATGCAAGATTTTTTAGACAGAAGAGACAAACCTGGAAATAGGAATCTATCTTTGTCCTGTGACTCCTTAGTGCAATGTTTCATCGGCTAAGAGAGAGAGAATGATGCTTTGTATAATATCTTACAAACACCACAAAGAACTCTGATGTTCATCTTAACCAGACACAGCTGTAATTTTGCCATCTACCGTAGTTTCTGAAACATATTCATCGAATCTGAAGGACTGTCCCCTCTAAGAAACTAAGGCCACGTGTGATAGGAGAGGAGGAAACTAAGAAAAGATCTTTTTTTTTTCTTTTTTTAAAAAATCTTTTATCTCTGCCACTAAGTTTGGACAAGTAGCTGACATGAAGGAATGATAGCTTTTCATAAGGAATTAAAACTTAGTTGTCAAGTCACCCTTCATTATCCTCAGTCCCCATCTTACCCCGTTTTCTCATTTGCATAGCTTGCGTTGTTGTGCTTGAGGTTGTTTTCCTTAAGGCTCTTTTTTTTTTTTTTTTTGCTTCTAAATACTGAGAAAGAATAATCAGGTGCTTGAGAAGTGGTGTCTCTGTTCATCTCCCCACACGTGACTGCTTTCTGTCTGGTGCTTTGTCATGGTGCTTCCAGAGCAGACTTCCTCGGCTTCCTTTGTTGTCCTCGCCTGATAAATAAACAGCACAAAATTACCGAACTTATTATGGTAATTGAGAGACGGAATGGAATGCTGAGCCTGCCCCCCTATCTATTACACTGTCGTTGCAAAAGTTAGCTAAACCTCAGATGCGGGTGCAACATCGGCCCTTCTCCTGGGCCCCCTTTTCTTTCTGCAGCCCCCCAGACTCCAAGATGATTGTTTTCTGTCCATCTTGAGCTGGGTGTCAGTTCATTTAGATTTACATCAAGTAGTAAATTAAAATAATCACTCAGCAAACACTCTGAGCTCAGTTTTCCCTTTCAGTCAGGAGTTGCACGAGCTGCTTGAAGCATTCAAGCAGAAAATATTGCTGTCTAGATATTTGTCCTCTGGGTGATAAAGGAGGCATTGTCTTGGGACCCACTCAGGCCTCGGAGCCAGTCATCGCTGTGCATCACAGCTGTGAAGTGCGCTTTGTTATGTGTCTGAGGACTCGGGTTCAGGACCTTGTTTTTCTTGAAATACCAGACTGATCAGAGCTGCATATGTTCGGGGAAAGCAGGGGTCGGTGGTTCTCTGTCCACATTTTTACTAGATTATTCTTGGACAGAACTCTGGGAAAATACCCTGCAGCCTAAACCATCCCAAGAGTTTTGCTTCGTTTTAATTCATTTTCTTCCTTTCTCTTTCTTGTGCCTTTCTTTTAATTTTCTCTTTCATATTCTGCAGTGTGACAGTCATAGAAAATGCTGGAGTTTCTCTGCCTGAGTCAGAAACAAAGGCTCACGGCACTGCTTTGAACCCGGTGCCATAATGTACCAAGTTATAAACCTGTTTCTTTGTGCTCTCATTACAGTACATCTCTCCGCCCATTTAGAAATCAAAATGCAGAGTTCAATCACCTGGGATGAAATATAGAATGGGCTAAAGAGGTTTTTCACCATTTGTGAATGATCGGTGGAATCTTGAAACAAAACAAGGAGTTGACGGGGTAAACGGATCAGAATTTTTGCTCTGAATGAGATTTTTTTTAAAGATGAAAATTATCACTTATAAATCTCTAAGCCATTACATTTTTATTTCAGCTTTTTTTTGGTAGCAATGTTATTGCTAAGAGTGCCTGAACAAGTAAAATATTTGTTGTTCTAAGTAGTGAGAGAAAAACACCAGATTATAAAGAGCATGGTGGTAGGCATCCAAATGAAAATTGGAATTTTTAGTCAGTGATACAAATTTTTCCAAATAGTTCTCCATGGTTGGCTAATTGCTGTTATCAATATATATATATATATATATATATATATATATATATATATATATATTTGGCTAGATATTTGACATTGTGTTTTATTTGTATTAAAGCCAAGGTATCTATAGTGAATGTGATATTTGATATATTATTCCTTATTTTTGTTATGGCTAAATATGCACCTTCAATTTTAAACTTTTCTATTCATACACAGACATGGAGGTACTGTAATAAGTAAAAAAAATTGATATAAAAAATGGGATAGACACATGAATTTACACACATATGTTTGTGTATGTAGCACATATGACATCCTCATAAATGAATGATTTCATATTCTTAAGTTAAAGTGCATTCCCTTTAGGGGTATTCCCACTCAATGGTGAATGGAGCTGTGGCTCTGTTCCTGTGACCCTACCACAACCAGCTTTACAGCTCACCCATTGGACCACAAGAATCTTTCCAGTAAAGTTGGGTCTATAAGAACCAGGGGTGCTATTGCACGGGAAATATTAAGCCCTTAGATTATGTCACAGCCTGTGAAAAAAAATAGAAAGAGACACCAGACCCAAGAGGAAAATCATAGGTTATTTCCAGTCCTATATTATGGTTTGTAATGTTTTATGTCTAGAAAGTACCAGTTTCGTTCAGAAATATAGGCTGAAGAAACCAAACCAGAATTTTGGTTTTGATTGGCTTGGGCTCTAGAGTCAGGGATTCTTGTTTTATTTCCTGCTCTCTCAAAGATAGGGAGATAGAATCAAAATGAGCAACCTTGAGCAAGTTAACTAACCATTTTGGGGTCTCAATTTCTTCATTTGTACAATAGGGATATTATCAATACGTACCTCATTTGATTGTTAAAATTACTTAATGAATCATGTGCGTTAAATGTTTAGAATGGTATCTAGCACATTAGTAATATTCAAAAACTATTTTATTAACTATAGTGATGATAGTAATGATAATAATCCCCACAAATATAAGGGCCATTCTAAACCCGGGGAATACAACTTGGTTTGGACAGGTTTGTCCTAGATTTTCTAAACTAGATGTATACACCAGAATCAGGATGTCCTGAATTAGAATTTAATTTCAGCCATTAACTGTGTGCATGAGAAAATTACTTAACTTCTCTAAGTTTTATTTTCAATGTAATAAGAGAATTACTGTCTAATAAAGATGTTCTGCACATGAAAGTAGATAATGCATATAAGTTACTTTGCACAATACATGACCAACAGGACCACCCCAAAGTTTCAGAATCACAGGTCAAAAAAAGAAATATCGTTCTACATAATAATTTAAATACCATTACAGAATTCAAGGGCCAATCATTGAAAATTTAGAAAAATGAGTAGAGAAGAAAAACTTAAGCATTTTTTCCTGTGCAATCAATGTAAAATCTTTCAATATCTGAGCACCATTTCTTCCTATTCCATCAAGAAACTTCTCATGTTTTCTTCCTTTATTTATTTTTATTTTAACCCTGTGAGTAGTACGAATGTTCATGTACATCCTCATGCCCCCTGACCATCCAGAATACAATCAATTTATTTTAAAAATGTGTAAGGCAACATTAAAAAAAGACAAATGTATATTCTTGTTTCCATAAATTGGTTGTCAAACAAACATGATTTTAAGTTAATAAAACTGTAACTGGAAGTCATTTTATTTATTTTTATTTTTATTTTTTTTAATAAATAAATTTTTATTTAAATGGGGTGACATCAATAAATCAGGGTACATATATTCAAAGAAAACATTTCCAGGTTATCTTGTCATTTAGTTCTGTTGCATACTTATCACCCAAAGAGAGATCGTCCTCCATCACCCTCTATCCAGTTCTCTTTGTACCCCTCCCCCCCCTCCATCCCTCCCCCCACCCCCCCGTAACCACCACACTCCTGTCCATGTCTCTTAGTCTCACTTTTATGTCCCACCAATGTATGGAATCCTGCAGTTCTTGTTTTTTTCTGATTCGCTTATTTCACTCCGCATAATGTTATCAATATCCCACCATTCTGCTGTAAGTGATCCGATGTCATCATATCTTCTAGCTGACTAGTATACCATGGTGTATATGTGCCCCATCTTCTTTATCCAGCCTTCTATTTTTTTTTACAGTGATTAAAAGCCTTTAAGCAAACTCTTGGCCCATACAGCAAGAATCCATAAAAGAGTAGTGTCCTTAACATGTTCACCAAGTCCAAGTTGGCCCCATCACCATGTCAAATCCCTGAAAAATGTAACCCAACCACAGTTCAGTCTGTTAGGACCTGTCACAGGGAGCAGGAGTCCCGGAAAAGTCCACATCCAGGAAAAGTCCATATGGCACTGGAATTGTTGTCACCATTCTATACTTTGCAGCTCATGTCCAAGTCCCAGTGACCGCTGCTTCTAGCTGGTAATGATTCAGGTAGACTGGAGAAGCCATTTGCAGCATGCATGGATATGGAGCTTCTGTTCTCCTCTGCCTGGAGAGATGAGACCAGGTTGCTTTTCCCTGGAGCTCTGCGACTGTGGCATGGTAAAAAGAACCTTGGGATATACTAAGCTGGGTGGCAAATGTAGATTCATAATAGAAGTTGGCAAAAGGGGGAAAGAGAGTTCTAAATTAGGAGTAGGTCCCAGCCTGAAATATGAGTGGGGCATTGAGATAGGAGGGATAAAGGAAACACTATATATTAAGCAAAGCAGCAGAACATAGGACTATCAACACCCACAACAGAGATCTTTAGGGAAGAATAAAAAATCTGACTATTCAGGCAAAATATAGTTAAGTGGCCCTTGTGCAAATGAGATCAGTTTACCTGCTTCTTGGAAGAAATAGCCTAGGCTCGTACACAGTGTCGTAGATGGGGCCGATGGCCCTGGGCACCTTCAGCCTTCAGTGGCAAACTCCAGCTTTCTGGGCAAGGTTAGGTGGCTGGAGCAGGGCTGGAAGAGACTGAACCCTCCCTTAGAGGAGCGAGGCAGAAGCCTACCTTCCAGTGTCCCTGTTTCCTCACAGCAGAGGCATGTAAGCCTGGCAGGCTTTAGCTCAATGACCTTCCTTTCACTATTGAAGCAGGACCCAGATGGCATCCTATGAGACCCCTTTGGGGTGTTGGGGCCTTTAAGGGTGTATCCTAAAAGCTGGTAGTTCCCCTGATCTCTATTGGGCTTTTTCTGCCTCTAGGTATCTTAAAAGCCATGCTCAGAAGATCTTGCTGAGGGGTTTGAGGATCCCCATCCGCCTATATAAATCTTTTCCATATATCTGGAGCTATTTGGAAAAAGACAAAACAGTGTATTAGCTGGATCTAATAAAGAAGGTAGTAGTTTGCAGGCAAAAAAGATTTGGTGTCTCCTGTTCATCAGCATTCAAAATAATTGTAAAATAATTAGAAACGAGAGTGGAAAAATAACAACTGACAAAACAGAAATGCAAAATATTGTAAGAAAAGACTATGAAGAACTGTACACCAAAAAACTAGACAATCTAGATGAAATGGACAAATTCCTTGAATCATATAATCTTCCAAAAATCAATCTGGAAGAATCAGAAAACCTAAACAGACCAATTACAACAAATGAGATTCAAACAGCTATCAAAAAACTCCCAAAAAAGAAAAGTCCTGGGCCTGATGGCTTCACAAGTGAATTCTACCAAATATTCAAAGAAGAACTAACTCCTATCCTTCTCAAGCTATTTCAAAAAATTCAAGAGGAAGGAAGACTTCCAAACTCCTTTTATGAGGCGAGCATAATTCTGATTCCAAAACCAGGCAAAGACAACACACACACACACACAAAAGAAAATTATAGGCCAATATCCCTGATGAATTTAGATGCAAAAATCCTCAACAAAATATTAGCAAACCGGATCCAGCAATATATGAAAAAAATCATACACCATGATCAAGTGGGATTTATTCTTGGGAGGCAAGGCTGGTACAATATTCGCAAATCAATCAATGTCATTCATCACATAAACAAAAGAAAGGAGAAAAACCACATGATAATTTCAATAGATGCAGAAAAAGCATTTGATAAAATCCAGCACCATTCATGATCAAAACTCTCAACAAAGTGGGAATACAGGGAACATACCTCAACATGATAAAGGCCATCTATGAGAAACCCACAGCCAACATCATTTTATTTTTTGAAAAAAAAAAAAAAAAACTAACTCCCAGGGGTCAGCAAGCATGAAAAAAACCTCACTACTTAAAGGGTTAAAATTTACTATTTCTGATGAAAAGTAACTCCAACCATGAGAAAATAAAAGCAATGCTATTATTACTTATAATGTTTACTTTTTGGAACCTGTATGTATGGAGACAAGGTAGACCTCTTGCTTTTGCAGTTCTGTAGCATCATTTTTTCCTTTTTTCCTCTCTTTATTTTTATTTTTTATTTTTCCAAAGTTAGAAGTGGGGAAGCTGTCAGAGAGACTCCCACATGTGCCTGACTGGAATCCACCTGGCATGACCACCAGAGGGCGATGCTCTGCCCATCTAAGGCATTGCTCCATTGAGGCCAAGCCATTCTAGTGCCTAAGGTTGAGACCATGGAGTGATCTTCAGCGCCCTGGCTAACTTTGCTCCAATGGAGTCTTGGCTGTGGGAGGGGAAGAGAGAGACAGAGAGGAAGGAGAGGGGAAGGGTGGAAAAGCAGATGGGCGCTTCTCCTATGTGCCCTGACTGGGAATTGAACCTGCGACTTCCACATGCCGGGCTGACGCTCTACCACTGAGCCAACTGGCCAGGGCCTAATTTCCTTTTTTTAATGCTGTTAACAACATTACTCACCTCAGCATCCACTGTGCTGCCTATAAATACTAGTTTCCAATAATTCTCTCAAAAGTTGCTTCTATGCTTCATTGGTGAAACCAAAAATATAAACCTTGCCCAGAGTAGGCAAAAAGATGTGAGGAATGACTTGTTTCTTAATCATGGTGAGTTTACAGTTCAGAATTCTATAGTGTATATGTAGAACAATGCATCTTCCAACCATGCTTTTTTAGGGCATAATCATTGCATTCTTTCAACATAATCTTTTTTCAGTGTTGTCTATAACCCTGTCCTGCACACCTTACCAGCATCAAAGGCAAACAAAGAACAAAGGACTAAGCAAGAAGAATGGTCCAATTGCACACAAAAAATGTTTGTCCTTTAATTACCATGGCTTAAACCTACTTGGGATAGTATGATGTGACCAAATCAATGAATCAAGCTATTAATAAGAAGGACTGATTGGCACTGTGAAGCAATGGTCTTGGAAGCCCTTAGAAGAGATAGTTGCAGCTACCTGTAGGACTCTCTGACACATAGGATGGAGCCATGTGATGTCTCTAGATGTCAGGAAAAGGTGAGCATGCTGAATAAACGACATCTGTAGTCATTCCCACGACCATACTGTATACTGAAGGTGACACTATGATTGGTCAGAACAGTGGTGAATGAGACTTAATACATGGGCTATGCATATAACCCAAACCAAAGATTGGAAGAGGTAGGTAACTTAGAGTCCTAAACTTTTTCTGTCTTACTTGAGAGACATATAAAATCAGCATGTCAGTACCATCTGACATGATACCCTAAAAGAAATACCACACTGAAATCCATTCACCAGGCCATTCTCCTGGAACTAGCAGGCCATGTAACTCCAGAATAGCCCAGGATAACCCCATAGACTCAAACCCAAGAGTTTCTGGAGCATCTCGTTGACCCCATAATTGCAGGAGGATTGTCATATCACAGCAATATAAAGAGAAACAGATCAGAACTCAAAAAGATCCCAATCTGGGTTCATATTGCTAACACAGCCAGTGAGAGACTAAAAAAAGTTTGAGAAAGTCACTCTCTGGATGGAATGAGAATTTTTTGTTGGGTAGGGAAAGAGAAGGCAGAGAAAGAATGGGTATAAGAGGCAGAGACAACAGCCTAAGCAAAAAAGAAACACAAATGGCCTCATTGTTGCAGGAAATGCAGGGAGTTGGGGTTGGGTTTGTGCAGAGGCTTTTGAGCCACTCACATAGTTGCCAATAGAGACTAGAGGTAAGACTAGAAACTTAGGTCAAGGCCAGGTTTTAAAGAGCTTTGTGTACAAACCATAACCTTGTAAGTTTTAGGGGCCTATTTTGTGCCAGGCTTTGGACATTAAAGACATATTTCCAGATTTGGAAGGAGAAGGGTCAAATGTTGAAAGATTTTTTAAGTAACATAATAATCTGTGTTTTAGAAAGCTTCCTTTGGCAGAACACAAAACTTTAAGAATTGAATAATAATGGGAGAGGCTCTGGAGAAGAAGATTAATTAAGGAGCTATAGAATTTCTTCAGGGAAGAGACGAAGAGCACCTCAATTAAGATAGCAGAAGGAAAATGGAGAGGAGGGGATAATTCAAGATTCTCATAGAGGTAAAGTCAGAAGACTTTAAGGACTAACTGGATGGATGCTGAAGGAATAATTTGGCCATTTGGTGTTACATTAACTCTGAGATTTATTTATTCAATCAGTTTATAAAATTTTATTGAGTGTTGTTTCCCCAAGTGCCATGTTCTATGTGGTAAATACTATAAGAAGAGCAGTTCTGGTGGTGATGGTCTTTAAGTAGGGAGATCACCATTATGTTAAATATGCAGACTGCTGAGCCTCTCACTTAGTAGGCATAGGTTCTAGCGTGCAGGGATTTGTATATTTAACTATTACCTAAAGTAGCACTGTACAAGATAATATATTTGCTTCTGGATAGATAGATATAATCTATAGAGAGAGAACTTATATAAGAACCATTCATATGGGGCAGTGGTCGGCAAACTTATTAGTCAACCGAGCCAAATATCAACAGTACAACGATTGAAATTTCTTTTCAGAACCAAATTTTTTAAACTTAAACTATATAGGTAGGTACATTCCTTATCGAGGTAGCGCCCACACATGGTATTTTGTGGAAGAGCCACACTCAAGGGGCCAAAGAGCCGCATGTGGCTTGCAAGCCGCAGTTTGCTGACCAGGGATATAGGAGATACTGCTACATTTACATGGGCATCAGAGGCAGAAGGTGTTAGAAGGAGGTTTGCTAAGCTACTCTATGAGGAAAAACGATCAAACAAACAAACAGAAGTTAAAACAATAAGAAATATCCAGAGAGCCCCTCTCTCCAGATCTGAGAAATGGAGCTGGAAACTGTTGCCAATAGGAATATCTCATTCTTTGATGGAAATATTGGCTTGGCCTCTCATCCAAAGCTAGCTTTAGGCTTTAGCATTGATTATGGTAACTGATATTATAATTTTCCATCTTGCCATGGAGTGCCTGCCTGCCTTGAAGCCCACACAATGCTTATCTGCTGCTCCACTGGAAAGTCAATACCATTGAAGGCAAAAGATCTTCTGGTTTTTTGGAGGGTGGGAGAGATTTAGAAGATAGTTTCATGTTTCCTGCAATGCTCTTTGACCTCATCGGAACTGAGACGCAGGTGGAAGTGGATTTTAGTGCACTCTGTATTCAGGATGCTGTGTTATCTGTGCAGTTCCCACCACAGCCTACACACATTACTCCAAGAGGACTAGGACCCCAAGTACCTGGGTTGCTCTGGTTTCTGCCTCTAAGATCTAGTTGTTTTTTTTCTCTCAGAATCCCAGTTATCATTTTTCTCTCGAAGGCAACACTGGTTTAACCTGATTACTTGATTCCTATTGAAGTTTCAGTGCATTGTAATGTAGTAGTGTTCCATCTGACCTAGGTAATGTTCACATTAGTAGAAGACTTTTGCAGAGACAGTGTCTTAAACTAAAAGGCTAACTTTCATGATGGAATTTCAGGTAAGAACACATATTTTGTTTAAATGGAGATAAACTAAATAAAACAAGTAGAGGATGAAAAGGTATAGGGAATAGTCCTTTTTACTGTTAACTTTTTAATTATAAAAAAAAATCAATGCAGGGGGCCCTGGCCAGTTGGCTCAGTGGTAAAGCATCGGCCTGGCGTGTGGAAGTCCCAGGTTTGGTTCCCGGTCAGGGCACACAAGAGAAGTGCCCATCTGCTTCTCCACCCTTCCCTTTCTCCTATCTTTCTATCTCTCTCTTCCCCTCCCACAGCCTAGGCTCCATTGGAGCAAAGTTGGCCCTGGGCGCTGAGGACAGCTCCATGGCCTCTGCCTCAGGTGCTAGAATGGTTCCTGCTGCAGCAGAGCAACTCCCCAGATGAGCAGAGCATTGCCCCCCTGGTGGGCATGCCGGATGGATCACAGTTGGGCGCATTCGGGAATCTGACTGCCTCCCTGCTTCTAACTTCGGAACAAAACAAAATAAAACAAACAAACAAAATATCAATGCAGACAGTAACAACTTCTTTATTGGACCATTAGGACATTTAAATGATATATTATAAAAAGCTTCAGGTATAGGACTTGAAATTCAATGAATATTCATTTTTTTCCTTGCACTGTCATTCACTTCTTTGTGAATATGGGTTTTCCTTTGACCCTTTGCTGACTGGCTCCCCAGATATTCAGCTAATAATTCCAAAGACATAGGATGCAAAGAAAGAACTGAATGTCAAACTTTAGAGCTGGAGATTCTGTATATATTGTTTTATTTAAACATCAGTAGGTAAATAGTCCTATAAAGACTAAACTAGTAAACTAGATCTACAAAGTTAATTAGACTTACTATGGTGATCATTTTGTAATATATACCAATATCAAATTGTCATGATGCACCCCTAAAACTAATGTAATGTTACATGTCAATTATACCTCAATAGAAGAAGTTATAAAAATATAGTAGGAGCAGTGTTATATGGTATAATTAAGGTGAGGATTCTATAACGATCATCTTTAAAGGAATACTATGCTGTTTTTATGATAATAAGTAACAGTGTAAAAACAAGAAGCCTAGCTTGACATAATTTCTGCTGTATAAAGAACATTAAGAATGTGAAATTTTGCACCAGATTGGCACCCCAATTTTTCTAAGCACTCCCAATATCTTATACTCTGTATGAAATAAATATAGAATGAATAAAATGCTAAAATTTGGGGCATGGATATTATGATATCGCTGTGGTTGTTCAGATGCCTTTTTTTCCTTTTTAACTTTGTTTCTCAGGGGTGTTCTAAACAGTGAGGGTTGTCAAGGAACTGCATGCTGGTGGAATAAAGTTAAGCTACCATGCTTTCCTATTCAATACCAACTTGAAGTGCTATCTATGCATTGGAAATGCTGTCAACAGCATTCTGGCCGTTTGTAGCTACTCAAATCACTAACCTTGCCAAAGAATAAGTTTGTGAACCTCCTTTTCAGAGGTTTTGTCTCTGATATTTCAGAACCATTCAATTATAATTCTGATGCTCCCTTTTATGTGGCAGTCACGGGTTGTCAGCAAGAACAGAATTAAGAGAGGTATATGAAGTGTGCCACAGAGCCTCCTGCCTAAGAATCTCTTTCTTTTGTTCATGGTGACAAATGACAGCCTTAAAGATATTTGTCCTGATTCCTCACTGTCCCTATGCAGGTAAAAAAAAAACTTCCATTGAAGTCAAACAAGCTTCATTGAAGTTAATGGGAAGTAATGCCCTTGAAGGGAAGAGAGACCGAGGGTGATTAATTTTAATTAGCAAAACATAAACAAGCACGTGTCTACCAGTAGCGACAGGGAAGCCAATGTTTGTAACTTCAAGTGAGCTTTAAGGGTCTAAGTATGGCAATTTTGTAGGGAATCAGATGGAACTATTTCAATCCAGAAATGTAAGAATGTCCATAAAGAATGAAATCTGTTCTCCATGGGTGTGTATTTGAGATTTTGCCTCAAAATATAAACTCAACAAAAATCTACTAAAATATTACCACATGCCAAACACTTTTCAGGTCTTGGGAATTGAAAGATGAATCTAACTAGCTGCCCATGTGGAGTTAATATTCAGGCTGTGGAAATAGCTTCGTAAACAATTTTGGTACAAGTCATTTATCTGTGTCTCCATCATTCATTCATTCACTCATTTATTGATTTATTGAAGAAATATTTAGAAATTGCTTCTAAGTTCATTTATTTTTGCACTGTCCCTATAACAGGAACATACAAAGTACAATTGGAATCCAGTGGAATAAGGCTTTGATTTGACATGGAACGGTGAGTTATAATCATGGAAGTCTTCTCACATAGGAAGCTTGAGCTCAGCTTTGCAAGAAGAATGTTTAGTTAAACAAACAAAAAACACAAAGATGTAAGCCAAAGAACTATAGAAGGGGAAACAGGGAAGCATAGAAACCCAGGACATGTTCAGAAAAAGATGAAATTCTCCAGGGCTATAGTGAAAGGTTCAGCAAAGTGCAGCCCACAAGCCAGATGCAGATCACCATCTATTTTTGTACAAGTCACCAGCTAAGAATGTTTTTAAAAATGTTTAATTGGTTGACATAGAAATCAAATGAATACTAATTTGTGACATGTGAAAATTACCTGAAGTTTAAATTTCAGTTTCCATGAATAGTTTTATTGGAACACAGCAATTCCCATTCATTTTCCTACTATCTGTGTCTCCCTATTCACTGCACAGCAGAGTTGAATGGTAGCTACAGAGACTGTATGGCTCACACAGTCTAAAATACTTAGTGTTTGACCCTTTACAAAAAAAGTCTATCAACATCTACTCTAATGTATAAAGTGCTGGTAGATCAAGACCAAATTGGGATGAACCTTAAATATTATTTGAATAAATGTTGACTTCATCTTGTGGGAACTGGTGAATACAACTTTAATGGTTTATCTTTATGTTATAAAAACAACTTTTTGGTGAATTTAGCATTCATTAAGTTGATGAAATATTCCATTCAAACTTAAGTGCCACATGACCACAAAATCATAATCAGGATGCCTAACACATCTCTACAGCCCCTACAGATAATCAAGAGGTTGTTCAGAGGTATTTCAAGGCCTATAGGTCAAAGAGAACAAAATGAGTTTTATGTTTAGAAAGTCCCCAAAGTGACTATTTGTCAGAGACAGTTTCTTGAGCAGGAAAGTCAGACATTACTTATGGCATAATGACAAAAGGCTGAAATAAATTGTCAATTGATTCAAGCCATTGTTTTCAATATTTTTGAATAAGAATATGGTACTTCTTTAATGCCCCCCAAAAAAGTCACAGGCCATTTTGCATGACAACAGTTGTACATGTTAGAATACGCATAATGAAATTATACATTTTCAATTAATTTAAATTTAAGCTCCATTTGTAGACACAAAAGTAGCAGGACAAATATATTTAAACCTTATTCAATCCTTTGAATACTATTGGTAGAGTTGGTTTCAGAGACCTCAAGAAACTAAATGTTCATGGTAAAAAGGCAAGAAATCAACTAATGTTTATAATACCATAGAATAATTTTGGCTGCACTATTTAATAAACTAATTGATTTTCATTTTGCTTGTGTGATTTTTTTATAGTCTTCAAATGTTAAAAATGTCAAAGAAAAACAAGTTTGATTAAAAAACTATGAAAAACAATTTGGTTAAGCATGTACTATATAACATTTAGGCCTGATTGATTCCTTCTAACAGCTAATTTCATGAACAGTTAATTGATATGTCCTTTAATAAGCAAAAAAAAAAAAAGTCAGGCTAAAATTTCACCCACACATACTGTCTCTTTGGGTTCTAGTCCTAACCTCTTCACTTACCTTTTACCCAGAAAAATTCTAAAATTGGCTCATGGGTTACTTGCCCGAGAAGTTCAATAATATGACTCTTCTTCAACGCAAAAAAAAAAAAAAAAGAAGTAGATAGCATGTTCCTAACTGCTTAGAAGATACCTGGAAAATAAAAGATGAAAAAACTCTTGGCAGTAGACTGATAAATTGATGATATCTTCAAGCTAATCATGCCACAGGGACCCTCAACTATAGAGTTAAAAAAACAAGCACTAAAAATATAATACTCTGGCTTTCTCTTCAGAAAACTCAGCTGAATCTAGCTGAAAACTGCATTCAGTGAATCCTCTAACATTTGATGGAGGGGTGATCTGGAGGTCAGCTTTGAGGTCACGAGTAGGGCAATGTGATGAAACTTCTATTTCATTGTCAGCCATTCATTTGAATGAAGTTTTTTTTTTTTTAATAGGCAGAGTATGAGCGAAAGGCCAATGGGGATACCCTCGGTGTCAATTACTGCATGTTTTATGTCTTGAGTCATTTGCCCTAGAACCTGAAGAACTCTTTCTATCTGTTTGTTAAGAATTGCCCCAAAATCCTTACTTTAACTCCAGAATGCACAGAAAACTTCAGAGTTACTATCTGTTATAGTTATCATTACTGTTCTTAATGTCCTTCTATTTACATATGGATTTTAACATGAAAATATGAAACATGAAAAACACATTGGTAACTTATTTTAAAAACTGCAAATCAGACATTTTTTCTATCTCAATACAAAAAAATTTTGAAAGTTTAAGAACACTGAAATATTCTTAATTATATCTCTGTCTAGAATCAAATAAAAGAGATTTGGTCAGGGCATACCTCTGAGTGATCCCCTTATTGCTAGTTGAACATTAAAGCAAAGATGGACTAATAACAATTTGGTTGGTTAGTAGGCAATTTAGCCCAGATAAATTAATATAGTTTATAGCTAGTCAGATGTATTATGGGTAATACAGGATTAAAAAACTGAATCAAACACATCAAATTAGACATTCAACAAATACCCATTAGGGACTTTTTATGTTAGGCATTGAAAGAATGATAATAAATAAGATAGTGCTTTTATTCTTCAAGATGTTTTACAGATCTGTTGAAAATAATTATTGAAGCTCATATATGTAGAACCTTTTTACAGCATTTTCAGAAAAAAATAGTAAAAAAGACTTCTAAAATCAAAGTTGGACTAAATTTATATAAGAACTATGACAAATATGTGAATATAATACTCTATGAATTAAATTTTAACTGAAACTTTGCATGTCTACAAAGGATCTAAGACTTGATCATAAAGATTCATGGATCCTTCCAATGAGTTTTAAGTATCTTTGCATAAAAAATTCAACTCAATAAAATATGCTGGATAAGAATCCATTCTTTAATCAGAATAGCTGGATCTAATCCTGGCTTTGCCATGAACTATTTTGATATTTGATACTAGTCAAGTTACTTAACCTCAACTTCAAAATGGTGATGAAGTTCAGGTAGATATAAGAATAAGGCTTCTTTTACCTTAAAACATCCAAAACATTAATAGTGTATTGGATTATTAACAGTATTATGAGATCTATGTATATACTAGTCCCAAAAATTAAATAATATCCCCACTATTCACTTTCCACTATAGGAGACAAACAATGTAAAACATTCTTAGAATTATGGTTTGAATTCCTTAAATTTGCTGAGAGTTCCCTTATACCCTGCAAATAAGTATGAGACTGGCTTTTACTATTGCATATTTTAGAAGAGATTATGCTAGATATGGTAAAAACTATAGCAGAGTGAAGAAAGGGGGAGAAATAAAGATATATAGAAAAATTTTATATTTCAATTTGAATGAGATCACTTTAGCCATTCCGTTGGACCTTTTACATTAAGCTTTTCAAATCAAAGTAACAAATATATATGTACTTGTGGAAAATTTCATTTTAAGACAAGAGCCACTGCATTATCTTTTTGAAATAAAAAATAAAAATAGATAACTCTTCAAATGACAAAGCTTTAACCAGATTCAAGGAATAGGGAGAGAGGAAATTTATAATTTATTTTATTATAAATAAAATAAAAAATGAAAGAAGAGAATTAACAACTGGCATGAAAGAAATACAAAGGATTGTAAGAAAAATATTACAAACAACTATTTGCCAAGAAATTATACAATTTAAACCTAATAGATAAATTCCTAGAAACATATAGTCCTCTAAACTGTATCAGGAAGAATCAGAAAATTTGACTAAGCAGAGCACAACTAGTGGAAGTGAAGCAGTAATTTGTTTGTTAGAAGGTTTTTGATTACTCCCAACAAATAAAAATCTTGGACTGGATGGCTTCATAGGTAGATTTTTGCCCAACATTCAAAGAAAAATTAATACCTATTCTTCTCAAAGTATTCCACAATATCCAAGAAGAGTGAAAAACCCCAAGCTTATTTAATGAGGCTGGCATTATTCTAGATAAGGACACTACAAAGAAAGAAAATTATAGGGTAATATCCCTAGTGAACATAGATGCTAAAATCTTCAACAAAATACTAGCAAATTGAGCCCAACAATATATTAAAAACATCATATATCATAATAAAGTAGATTTTATCCCAGGGATGCATGATTGATACAATATCTGCAAGTCAATGAATGTGACACACCACATTAAAAAAATAAAGGATAAAAACCACATGATCACATGTATAGATAAAAAAAAGCATTTGGTAAAATCTAGCTCCTATTTATAATAAAATCTCTCAGCAAAGTGGGAATAGGGGGAACACACCTCAAATTAATAAAGGCCATATATAACAAACCCACAGCCAACATCATACTCAATGGGAAAAAACCAAAATTGTTTTTCTTAAGGTCTGAAACAAGTCAGGAATGTTCACTTTCACCACCCTTATTCAACATAGTACTGGAAGTCCTAGCAAAAACAAACAAAAAGAAGAAATAAAAGGCATCCGAATTGAAAAAGAAGAAGTAAAATTCATTTTTGTGGATGACAAGATACTGTATATAGAGAACCCTAAATACTCCACCAAAAAACTGCTGGAATTAGTACATGTAAATGTAAAGTAGCATGTTACAAAATAAATATCAGTTGCATTTTTATACCCTATAATGAACTATCAGAAAAATTAAGCAAACAATTTCATTTACAATTACATAAAAATAAAACAGAAACAAACAACAACAACAAAAAACCCTAAGAATAAATTAACCAAGGATTTAAAAGACCTGTAGTTAGAAATTGTAAGACACTGAAGAAAAAAAATTAAAGAAAATACAAATAAGTGGAAGTATATACCATGTTCGTGGATGGAAAGAATTAACGTCATTAAAATGTCCATTTTACCCAAAACAAGCTTTGGATTCAATGTAATCCCTGTCAAAATACCAATGGTGTGTTTTACACAATTAGAATAAATATTCCAAAAATGTATATGGAACACAGAAAGACCCCAAATAGCAAGAGCAATCTTGAAACAAAAGAACAAAATTGAAAGAATCACAATACCTGATAACAAACTATGTTGCAAGTCCATAGTCATCAAAACAGCATGGTACTGGCATAAAAACAGACATATATGTTAATGGAATATAATAGAGACCCCAGAAAATAAATGCCTTTAAGGTCAGTTAATATTTGACAAAGAAGACAAAAACATACAATGGAGTAAAGATAGTTTATTCAATAAGTGGTTTTAGGAAAATTGGACAGATACATGCAGAAAAAAGGAAACTAGACTATCTTCCTACACAATACAGAAGAATAAACTCAAAGTGGATTAAAGACTTAAATGGTAAACTCAAAACCATAAAAATTCTATAAGAAAACATAGACAGTAAGATCAGACATTTCTCATAACAATATTTTTTCTGATATATCACCCCGGGCAAGAGAAACAAAAGAAAATATAAATGGGACTACATCAAGCTAAAATTTTGCACAGCAAAAGAAACCATCAACAAAATGAAAAGACAACTCACTAAATGGGAGAAGATAATCCCGAATGATACATCTAATAAGGGGTTAATATAGAAAATATATAAAGAACTTAAAAACTCAACACCAAAGCAAACAAACAAATGACCTATTTAAGACAAAGGACCTGAATAAACACTTCTACAAAGAGGACATACAGATGCCAAATATACGTATAAAAAGATGCTCAACATTACTAATCATTAGAGAAATGCAAATAAAACTAAAATGAGATATCATCTCACACCTGTCAAAATGACTGTCAGCAATAATTAACAACCAACAAGTGTTGGTGAGGGAATGGAGAAAAGGGAAACCTTGTACACTGTCGGTGGGAATGCAAATTGGTACAACCACTGTAGAGAGCAGTATTGAGTTTCCTCAAAAACTTAAAAATGGGACTGCCTTTATGACCCAGCAATTCCACTTCCAGGAATATATCCAAAGAAACCCAAAACACAAATTCAAAAGAATATATGCACTCCTATGTTCATTTCAGCATTATTTACAATAGCCAAGATTTGAAAGCAGCTTAAGTGCCTATCAATAGATGAGTAATAAATTTATACAATGGAATACTACTTGGTTGTAAAAAAGAAGAAAATCTTACCCTTTGTGACAGCACCAATAGACCCGGAAAATAAGTGAAATAAGCCAGTCAGAAAAAGACAAGTAACATATGATTTTCACACATATGTGTAATCTAATGAACAAAATGAACTAACAATCAAAATGTAAACAGACTTCATAAGGAATAGACTGAGAGGCCCTGGCCGGTTGGCTCAGCGGTAGAGCATTGGCCTGGCGTGTGGGGGACCCCGGTTCGATTCCCGGCCAGGGCACATAGGAGAAGCGCCCATTTGCTTCTCCACCCCCCCTCCTTCCTCTCTGTCTCTCTCTTCCTCTCCCGCAGCCAAGGCTCCATTGGAGCAAAGATGGCCCGGGCGCTGGAGATAGCTCCTTGGTCTCTGCCCCAGGCGCTAGAGTGGCTCTGGTCGCGGCAGAGCGACGCCCCCTGGTGGGCAGAGCGTCGCCCCTGGTGGGCGTGCCGGGTGGATCCCGGTCGGGCGCATGCGGGAGTCTGTCTGTCTGTCTCTCCCCGTTTCCAGCTTCAGAAAAATACAAAAAAAAAAAAAAAAAAAAAGAATAGACTGACAGCTGACAGAGGGGAAGGGGAGTTGCAGGGCTGGTTAAAGGATGTGAAAGGATTAAGCAAGAAAAAGTAAAAAAAAAAAACAAACTAATAGATACAGAAAACAGTATGATAATTATCAGAGGAAAAAGGAAGTGGGGAGCTAGAAAAAGGTATAAGGCAGGGGTGGGGAAACTTTTTGGCTGAGAGAGCCATGAACGCCACATATTTTAAAATGTAATTCTGTGAGAGCCATTACTACGACCAGTGTACATTATGCATTATTCAATAAAAATTTGGTGTTGTCCTGGAGGACAGCTGTGATTGGCTCCAGCCACCAGCAACCATGAACATGAGCAGTAGGAAATGAATGGATTGTAATACATGAGAATGTTTTATATTTTTAACACTATTTTTTTAATTAAAGATTTAATAAAAGCCATCAAAAGAGCCACATCTGGCTTGCAAGCCATAGGTTCCTGACCCCTGGTATAGGGGGGATAGACGGTGATGGGCAGAGACTTGATTTGGGGTGGTGAACACACAATATAATATACAGATGCTGTATTATAGAATTGTACACTTGAAACTTATATAATTTTATTAAATAATGTCATCCCAATAAATTTAATAAAAAAGTAAAAAAAATTTAATGTAAAAAAATTGATAACTCTTTAATAAATTAAAACACAGCCTTAATGAACCATTAACTAAAACATTTCATTGGTTCCTAAAAAGGCTAATAGTGGTTTTCAACTCTGCTTAGCTTAGTTTTTTGTTGGAGGTAAAATGATTGTGGAATATCAGCAAGAGCTCTAACCTTTGGAGCTTAAAGGCATCTTTCTCTCAATTGCTTTTAAATAGCATTAGGCGTGCCCATCCAGAGAAACCAGGATCTTGTGTGGATTGACTGTTGGGGCCCTGACTGATGATTTCTACTGTGGTACACTTCAATGCCAGCCCACAACAAGAAGCTGGGATTGGATTTAGAGCCAATGTAAGCTCTAAACGGTGTGTTACTGTGAAACAAAACACCTGTCTTTCATTCCAAGCTAAATTGACAAGCAATAATTTAGTTGTCTAAACTGAGAGCTTTCAGGATTCCAAACTGCATAATGTCAAAAGACAATGTATAAAGTTGCATTTGGAAGGTTCAAAGGTAGATGCCATATAGGCAAACATATTAAATGGTTGGTCTTTCCCTTCTATCTCTAGTTCTTTTTTTCTGTTCTCTCTCTCTCTCTCTCTCTCTCTCTCTCTTCTTTTAGTACTTTTTCTTTATGTTGGGGGGTAAGGAAAGACAGATGGGGTAGGGTGGAGAAGATTGTGATGAAGTATTGAAATTAAAGTGGTGTGTAACAAATAAAATTCTAAATCTAAACAAAAACAAAACAAAACAAAAACAAAAATTAAAAATGTTTTCTTCCCTGTGCTTCCCACTAGGTGAGCATTTCCTGTGATTAGCTGAACTAATCAGAGATTAAATAGAAGAAGAGAAACTTTAAAAATCTGAAAAAAACATTTGGGTGAAATTACTTAATTCATACATCATTCCTCTACATAAATGCAAAAATACTCTAGCATGGATTTTATACAGTAGTTACATTTTCCACACAAATTACTTGGACTCCTCTCATTCTGTTTGTTAAAACCTGGGTACCTGGTGTCAGAGCATCCAAGTTAAACCTCTCCACTTGACTAAATTTCACACATATCCTTCAAAAAGTTTGGGATAAATAATAATAACTATAGCCTTTATTTTCTACACACTAAGACTACAAATACACGCACACACTTGGCAATTTTTTTCTTTTATGTTTCAGAGTCATACCAACCCTTCTCTGTTCTCTTTTCCAGAAGCATGAATGAAAGGGCTAGAGTAGTCAGTTACTTGTCTGCAGAAATATCTGATTTTGGACTCTGCCAGCTGTCAGTTAACATCCTGTGTTTTGTTGATGAAGTAGTATTTACTTTTCTGTACTGCCATTGGCTGAGCTGTCTAGTGTAATGAATGCTAAACTGAGCCTATATCATTTTTTAAATCATAGCTTGGGGCTTAACAGCCCTTTAAATAAATTGTATAAACAAGATAGCTGTTAATTTTCAATCAATGTATCATTAATCATCAAATAGTATTTTTTAAAAAAGGAACTGTCTTTAAAAACTCAATAAACTTATTAAAGTGAACAAATTTTCCATTCATGGACTATTTTCTCATTCAGAGAATGTCAGTATTTTAACAGAATTATATTTGAAGATATATATTTCTGTGATCTAATAACTGAGATATATACAGGGCAGGGAAAAAGTAGGTCTACAGTTGTGAGTATGCAAAACAGTTTATTCTTACATTATTAATTATTGTATTATTTCCCATATTTGTCTTTCCCTGTCTGACTTATTTCACATAGCATAATACTCTCCCTCGAGAAATTATTGAATATTTTAGCCTTAAATTGGTAGTCATTCATAAAAACAGAAAACATTTCCCATAGTGATTTTTATTTGTCTTTAGATTGCTGACACCTAGTAGCAATGAGCATTACACAAATTCATATTAGTAAGCAAAGTATAACAAAAACTTTTTCCTTCCTGGAATACATCGTATATACAGTAATTTATAATTCATCTATAATTTAAGAGTCTCAGCTGTTAGGGAGCAGTCTAATGACACTTGCTTACCCAGTCTCTTCCACTGGACTGAAACTCTGAATCACTTGTTCATAGACTTCTAGTGCAGTTCCTGGTATAGAGTAAGCAATTATTATTTGTTTCATAAATGAGCAGGTGAAGGCGGGGGGAAATGTAAAAGGATATCAGGGCAAATAACATTTATTTGTTTATTTTTATCTCAAAATTGTATGCTTTGTACTTACTATCTCATGTAACCCCAACAACTTTATTAGGTAGGTAGCATTATTCTCATATTTAACTTGATGTTTATTTACATATGCATTTATATGTAAACAAATATGTATTATTCTTACATTTAAATAAATTAACTTAATGTGATCTACTGTACATATTTAAAAAGGTGAAAGGGTTAAACAAGGAGCATAAAACTTATAGACTCAAACAACCCTGTGGGGATTGCAGGAGGGAAAAGAGGTGGAGGAGGTAGAAGAAGGTAGGAGGAGGGTAACAGTGCTGGAGGGAGACTGGGAGTGGTGGACACACAATGCAATAGACAGATGATGGATTGTAGAATTGTGCACATGAATAATTTTATTAACCAATGTCACTCCAATGAATTCAATAAAATATTTTTTAAAAAATAAAAACTCAAATAATGATGGAAAGCTTTCTATGGTAGCTGTTTTTCTCTCTGAGCTTAGTTTCTTCAGAGGAGCTCTCTCTAGTGTCTCTTCTGGGGACATTATGATGCCATACTAAGGAGAAGGTGACAAATTCAGCCGGTGGCCTCAGAATGAAGGTAGTAGTAGAAGTATGTTGAAAGATAAATAAGATTTGGCCTGACCTGTGGTGGCGCAGTGGATAAAGCGTCGACCTGGAAATGCTGAGGTCGCCGGTTCGAAACCCTGGGCTTGCTTGGTCAAGGCACATATGGGAGTTGATGCTTCCAGCTCCTCCCCCCTTCTCTCCTCTCTCTCTCTCTCTCTGTCTCTCCCTCTCCTCTCTAAAATGAATAAATAAATAAAATTTAAAAAAAAAAAAAGAAAGATAAATAAGATTTTATCAACTAGATAAAGAGGGACAGTATTCTAAGTCAAAGGGAAAGCAGGCACAAGGCTTGGAAATGTGGAAGTTGCTGGCACATTTGTATAGCTGAGATAGTAGGATGCCCATGTGTGTATTGGGTAGACGGAAAAATATAGGCATCAGGAAAGGAAGCCAGAAGATAATTTTGTGTTGTTGTATAAAAGTCTTATTGTACAATGATGAAGAATTGGTATTTTGTCATGTATACAGACTGCCAAGGAAAAGTTTATGGAGGCATCAAGCCTGTATTGTAGGAAGATTAGGCAACATTGTGCAAAAAGGATTAGGGAGGGAAGGAAGCAGAGTTAAGTGCACTAATTAGAAAGCTATTGCGGTCATCCATACCAGAAGCAATGAAGACCTGACTTACAACTACAAACTTACTGTGGTCACTATTGCTGCCCTGCCCAACAGCCCAACTCTCACCCCATAATCAATAATGGACTTCCGGTTGTATTTGTGCATCCACTTCTCAGTTCATGGGAACCCAAGTTCTCCAGTTCCAAAATAAATCCTGATTAATATAAGACAATTTGGGAAAATCCACTTAATTTGCTAGTGATTGGATGAGGGCTGTGCAAATGACACAGTCTGAGCCGTATGAGGTGAAGGGAATTTTGCTGGGAGCTTTTGAAAAATGTTTCTTCATTTTTATAAGAAGATACTGGGCTGGACAGCTCCTTCCACTGGATATGTTCATGCTCCAATGTGATGTTATAAATTGTGGCAAAATTCTGACCATGTGGGAGAGCAGACAGAAAGAACCTGGGCTTTTGATGACATTATTGAACTGCTGAGTTAATTAATTCTTATTGCAAGGGATAATAAATTTTTATTTATTCAAACTGGTACACTGCTTACCTTCCTCCTCCTTTTAGAAGATGCCAAATACCTTCTGAGATAACTTACTCTATGAAGTAGATACCATTGTTACCCCTATTCTATGGATGGGGCATAAGCTCATTGAGATTAAGTAGTTTTCTGAAAGTCACACAGCTACTGAGGGGCAGGACCAGTCATACTTTGAGTCCATATTCATATCCAGACTGTAAACTTCTAATCTCAGCACCACATTGCCTTTCAAGATATGAGAGCAAAGGAAGGTAGGGTATGATTTTGAAAAATGTATGAGATGATTTCTAAAAGCTTATGTTCTCGACATCTTGAATAACAGAAGGTATCAGAAATCATTATAAGCATTCTTTTTTTTTATAAGCATTCTTTAAAAATTGAGTGACATAAAAAATGCTGGTAAGATTAGCTGAGCCTAGGCCTAAAAGCAGAAGGTTGGGGTTAGAAATTAGCAATGGGACATAACTGAGTTTGGAACCTGTTAAAGTCAGAATGACTAGAACATGTTCAATAGGAAGTTGAAATGTGAGACTGGGATTTTTTAGTTGCTGTTTCATTGCCTTGTTCGAGGTGGGTACTTAGTAAATGCTTGTGTAATAAACTCAATTAATAAATAAACTACTTCTGGCTATTTATGTAAGCATGCTCTTTCTCCTGCTTCTTACTTCAACTACCTCATTTGATGGATATATAGTTGTATATAAATGTACCAAGGAGAGAGAGAATATAAAATATCTTCACTGGAGCATGCTTAGTCTTATGCACATGTAGCTAGATCATGGGTAGCAACAATGAAATTATTTCTTTTCAAAAGATTCATTGGTTGTATTTTACCTGTACATTTTCAAATGTGAATTCAAATACAAATCATAAATATTTTCATTCATTTACTGGTATTTTGGTTATCTAACTCACAATTAGATTGCCCCAAAGGTAGTGTTTCAAGTGCCTTGTGTATTTTTTCCCCTGAAAGCATTAACAGCGAGGATCAACAACCCTATGATGCCTTTGGCATGACAACCAAGTGGCTATGCATGGCACTGATGCTTCTGCTGCCATCCATGTGTTTTAGGTGCGTAAGGCAGAGGTGTCAGTGAGACAACCAGAACCATGCTCTTGAACAGAATAGTGCTTCCTTTCAGTGAGCTAATTTTTTGCAGTAATAGAGGCAAATCAGGGGGGCGAAATAGCTTGTTTAGCAATGAGACAATTACCCCAAGCCTCAAGGGTGACAACACAGTAAGAACCAATTCCTATAGATAACAACAAAAAAAAAATCCAGTCAGCCAACTGCTTTGCCCATTTATTCATTTATTTCCATTGTTTGCTATTTATGAGCCATTTTTTGATCACCCGCAATGTGCCAGGCACTCTACCTATGCACTTGTTTGTTTCCATTGACGGACTAAAAACAGCTTGAAGACAGGAAATATCTTCAAGTCAAATTTTATCTCCAGAGGTTAAATGGTTCTTTGAGCTGAAGTGAACTACACTAAACCTTGGGAAGAAAGACATATGTAAAGGAAACCTAGCCCAGAGGATTCCTGTGTTGTGATGCATACAGACTACATGTAGATGGCACCTTGGTTGAATGACCAGGTGGCTTTGATGGACTTGATTTTCAAAGGTGTTCACAGGAAATCAGCAAGTAAATGAAATACTCCACCACTGGTCTGACAAACATTTCTTTCGATTCATGTAAAGCATTCAACATAGCTTCAAAATAGTATAATAGTTCAAATACTTGTCCATGAAAATGGAAGATGATCAAGTTAATGATTTAGGTTTGTTAACCTGTTTTTGGGTGGTATTCTTCAAGAGTCAAAAGAAAAAAAAATGGCTGAATAAAACTTCAAAACTATGAAGTCCTGTTCTTACAAGGAGATTTCTTGTAAGATTTTTACAAGGGTTCTGGAAGAATGCTTGGTCACTGAGAATTTCTTCACTTAAAAGTAGTACTAATGGTAGGTAGTCCTTCATTTTATTAGTTGTTATCAGCTCACTCTTTAAAAAGGGTGAATGAGAAGTAACTGAGTATTTCCGTAACTATTTATGTACCAGTTTGGTAAGGACAAAGAGGATATATCATTTTTCTCCTCTTAACATCTCTCTGCCTCTAGATCTAAGAAAATTTATTTACAGGACCTCCAGATTTTTTCAAACATATTCCCTCAAATCCAATTTTTCTTTTATGATTAGAAGAATGTGTTTTAGTGGGCACAGCAGAACTGGCTCTGCCTCAAGCTAGACACACCCACCCAGAATGGGCGCACGTTAAGCTCTGGGTGACGAAGCTCTGCCAGCGGAGAAATGAGCAAAGATGGACACAAGTCTTGGCCCGTCTACTTGAGGCTCATAGAAGTCCTTTCCTCTCATTTCTCAGGAAGTTCTAGAGAATGTTTTGTTTCCCTCCTTTCCCACTGTTCTTCCTTTTCTCAACTCCTAACAATATGTCTATTTTTAAAAAAAACTATTCCAAATGAAATGGCCTTTTTAGTTCATCTTGGAGAGACAGATTACCTTGCCTTTATGTTGAGGAGCTCTGGAGGCCTGAGAGTTTGGTGAAATTTTTTCTCTAAGTAAAGTTCAAGAATTGGGAAGGATCCCTTCAACTTCAAGACTCCTAAAGTAGAGGAAAAAACCAAGCAGAGTAACTCTCAGGCTGACTTCACTCACCCACCTGAGGGCTAGCCTGACTGACCATCTTATTTTAAACTGCAGCCTTGCCCCCTGCTTCACATGCCTGATCCTCTTACCCTGCTCTGCATGGTCCTGTTTCCACAGTCCTTCTATAACTACTTATTTATTGCGTTTGCTTTCTCTCCACCTCCCCCCTCTCATGCCCCAACCTCAAGAGACTATACACTCTTTGAAGGTGAGGATTACTGTGTGGATCAACTGAAGGATCACAAGGGAAGGGAACATGTGATTGTTTATCTGCTACACATTTCTATGATGCTTACCACACAAACACTTGCCGAACTTGATTTATTTCATCCCAATAGCAAAACCATAAGGAAACTGTATTATAATCTCCATTATCCGGGTGAGGAAACCAACACACGGAAAGGTAAAATGACTCAGCAGGACACATACATAGCCAGTGGCACAGCCAGGATGTAAACATGAGCAGTCTGGTTCTAGTGTTCTGCTCTACACTACTGTACTATCAGGTCACTCACGCTACGCTGAAGAAATGAATGAACTATGCTTTCAGACTCAGCTCCAATTCTAGATTTGTAAAGCGCTATTCAATCCTCTTTTTCTTCTCCAGAAAGAATTAGCTGCTCCATCTTAGTGCTTACTCTACTGTATTAAATACCCTTCCACTTGTAGGCTGCAAGCCTCCTTGAAAGTAAGGATTTAACTCAGTAGGACATCAATCAACATTTGCTGATCCAAATGGCATTGAAAGAGAAAACAGTCATGAATTGTTTATAGGATGAACTTTATAGGAAGACTATGAAACACAAAATACTTCTAACATTGGGACCAGCCATTTGGAACAACAGAATTTTGCCAGAACTAAAGGAATGACATTTCTTTGGCTGTCAGTCAGTCCATTTTTTTAGATAGACATCCTCAATATATTTATATCATGTTTATCAGCCTAAACACAAGTTTGCTGAAACTTGGACACACCTAAATAACGACATTATCCCTAGTTTAAAAGATAAAATGGAAAATAAGGGCAAATATTTCCAATAGTACATATATTTACTTTTCTTCTTTTTTTATTTTTTCGGATGTTTTTCATTAGATTAGGTGTATATTTGATATTGTGAAGAAGCATAATCACCAGTGCGCAAACATGGGATATGCCATACTGAGGTGCTGTTTTGGGCACTATGAAGAGTACTGGGAGGATTGTGAGACTATATTCAAGAGGTTGGCCCTCTAATGGGGAAGGTGAGAATGATAGGCATTCAAATGATATAAGAAATTCAAGTAATCCTAACAACACTAATATTGGCAGTCAATCTAATAAGAGCTAACAACCTAAAACTCTTCTGAATCATCAGGCATTGTGCCAAAAGATTGACACCTATTTTTTCATTTAATTTTCATAGTGATCCTATGAAGATCTTATTAGTGGCCTTAATTTCTAGATGACAAGAAAGGTTCAGTAGAACTTAGGCAACGTATTTAGTCACACAGTCAGTGCCAAAGCTGGGAACTGACCTCAGGTGTATTGGACACCAGAGTCTGTATTCTAAAATTAAATTCAGTAATGGAAAACTTAGGAGCTGAAAAGGAGAGGGGATAGTTTCTAGGTTATACAATATATTGCAAACTTAGGCAATGACAACAGTTATTAAGGAAATCAATAGTAATAATCTGCAACTATTATTATTATTAGTTATTTTTTCATGGTGATGATAATGTTAAAACAGTGAACCAGGATTTTTTATATTTTTAGCTATCTAAAAAAAGAAACGGCATTTAGTGTCATAGTTGTAGATTATTCTTTGAGATCCTTTTTCTCTAGCTTTCTTCTTTCCTTCCTTTTTGCTGTCTGATATTGATGCATCATACTTTCATATCAGATCAAAAGCATATGGGATTTTGAACTTATTGACACTGTTCTGTTAAAAATTACATTTAGAAGCATGTTAAAAGGTCACCTCTCTAGTTACTTATTTCTTGACACTTTGCGAGCACGAACTGTAGCCTTGGTTCATTAGTCAAGGATATTAACAGCCAGGGTTTGGCTTTCTGAGGTCACATGGTATATCCTGGGCCCACACATATTTCTAAAGCTTGTTAGGGTCTTTATTCTTTAAGAATTTCCCATTAATCTCTGCCCATGAAGTGTAATAATAGGTTAGTTAGTCATCAGATACAAATCAGAATTATTTCTACAAATACCTTTAATAGCATTCATTAGTTATGTGCTTATGTTTTAAAGGAAATGAGGGTGGGGGAGGAGAAGTGCCTCCTTTCCAACACAGAAACTTTCCCTTCTTCAAGAGCATCTCATTTTGAAATCATTGAAATTAAGACCCTGAATATGTGCCAAATCAAATGCAAAAAATGTGCTCTTCCTGTGGAAATGAAGATTCCTACAATCTTGGCTTTTTTTTTTTTAATTCACATAGAGGCATCATCTTTGATCATTATCAGATTTTACAACTCATTGTTCCCTTTTATCCTTAGGGGACGAGGATCATGTAAATGGACAGACAAATACTTGGATTACAGAAGTCATCCGATATTAATAACAGCAATAAAAAATGTTTACCTAACTTGAGTAGATTGTGTGTATAGATAGGATTTGTGTGTGTAATGTGTGTGTATGTGTGTGTATTTCCCCCTCTTAGTCAGAAAGAAAATATCAGAAGATCAGGATATGCATTATAGGGTTTTTGTATGCAATATTAGTCCATTTCTTGGCGGAGACCCAAATCTATTGTGGCAAGAAAGTAATAGATGAACCAACGAGGGACTCAGACTTACTGGCTAGTGTCCAAGAAACATTAAAAAATTGAGTACTGAACATAACAAGTAGGACGGTGCATGCAAATTTAGATGTCTTATTGAAAACAGCGCATTTATTAATATATTAAACTCAGAGACGTGAGGGTGTTTTAATACCTACTCAGAAATTACTCATGGGGCGGCTTCACAGAAATATCACTTTCATAAGTGTGAGCTTACAGAAATGATGCCAGGCATGAGAGATCATGGCTGGCCTATTCTAAAAAAGAGAAACATAGGCAAAATATGATATTGTCATGGTCAAGATATCACCTTTCTTCTTAGTTAACTCAACGTTAATTTACTGAATTCCTACTATGTGTGCCAAGCCCTATTCTAAGATGCTAGGAATACTCAGATAAGAAGATTAAGAACAGTGTCTCACAGAAACTATTTTTTTTAAGTCAACTTTATTAATATATAATTTATATACAGTAAATTTTCCCCTTGTAAGGGTGCAGTTTGATGAGTTTTGACAAATATGTACAGGCATATAATCACCACTAAAACTAAAATACAGGACATTTCCATCTTCTCAAAAAGTTCCCTGTTGATTATTTGTAGTTAACAGTCTCCTCTGATCCCCAGGGCCAGGCAACCACTAATCTAATTTTGTCCCTCTAGTTTTGCCTTTTTCAAATGTCATATAAATGAAATTATATAAATTATAACCTTTGTATCTGGCTTTTCACTTAGCGTGATGCTTTACAGATTTATCCTTATTTAATGTCTTACTTGTTCATATGCATTCCTGGCTGAGTAGTATTCCTTTGTTTGTACATTAACCAGCTGATGGACTTACAAATTGTTTCCAGTTTTGGTGATTATGGACAAAGCTACCACAAATATTTGTGCAGGTCTGTCTGTTTCATGAGCATATGTTTTCTTTTTTCTTTCTTCTTTTCTTTCTTTCTTTCTTTCTTTCTTTCTTTCTTTCTTTCTTTCTTTCTTTCTTTCTTTCTTTCTTATTATTATTTTGTTTTTTCTAAATACCTAGTAGCGGGATGGCTGGGTCATATGTTAAGTGTATGTTGAACTTCAAAAGAAACTGCCAAAGAGTTTTCAATATGATTTTACCATTTTGTTTTCCCCTTGGCGATATATGCTATTGGTGCTGTGCATCATCAGTCATTTTAATTTAAGTCATTCTAATAGATGTGTAATGGCACCTCATTATGGTTTCTATTTGCTTTTCAGTAATGGCTAATAATGTTCAGCATCTTCGTATGCACTTGTTTGCCATCCATACCTCTTTGGTAAAATGTCTGTTCAAATCTTTTGCCATTTTTTAAAATTAGGTTTTGTCTTCTAATGAAGATGTTCTGTAAAGTTAAACATTTCGTTTTCTAATTTGTTAAATGGAGATAATGCTTATCTCACTGTATTTTTGTGAAAGTAAATGAAATATTATATATAAAAATGTTTAATATACTCCATAATATATTATAGGCATCACACAAATAACTATTACTTTGTTACTATTATTGTAAGACACAATTCCTACTGTAAGGTGCTTATTATCTAGTTAAAGTTGATATCTTTCACTTTCTTCTGGGTAACATTTTACCCCATTCTATTTTAATCCTAAGTGAGCCCCAGTTAACCTTTGATATAATCCTAAATGAGAACTAAGATATTACATGGCAATATATAACTGTATAATACTCTAGGGCTGTCTTCATTGCTTAAAGATAGAAATTTAATCTAAGACCTAGAGGCTGTGTTGGTAAAATGACAGGTTTGGTGAACATGGTTTGTTGTGAATGACCTCAACATTTGACTCCAAATTCCTTGGTTTGCAACCCTGCAGAAGTGATGTCTTTGAGGACCACATTCTAAGAAGGCAGGGCCTAAGGCTTCTCTAGAATTCTTGAGGCAGGTAATGAGGTACAGAGACAAAGGAACTTCATTTCTCTGAAAGTGATAAAAATAGAATGAAAAGGGAAATGCTATGGTGAGAAAATGCACCATTCTACCAGTATTTAGGGAATGCAAATTTGAACAATAATGCAATACCATTTTACAAGTCTTAAAGAGGCAAAAAATAAAGTCTGATTATATTAAGAATCTTGACAATGTAAAAATAATGGTTAAACTCATTTGGAGAGAAAACTAGTGGTGATGAAAATCATTATAAATGTCCACTTTTTACCAGCCTGCAACACCACTTCTATGTATCTAGGCAGAGAAATATTCTGCTACTTGTAAGGAAATATGTTCAAGGGTGTCCGTTGCAGCATTAATAACATGTAAAAGCAGTCACCTGTGTTTTACTCATAATCAATACTTAAATAATTTAGACCCATAACATTTCCCCATTTTTTTTATTCAGTGAGAGGAGGGAGGCAGAGACAGGCTCCCGCATGCACCCTGATCGGGATCCACCTGGCAAGCCCACTATTGAGTGATATACTTCCCATCAGGAATGTTGCTCCTTTGTTCAGCAACTGAGTTCTTCTTAGCACCTGAGGTGGAGGCCATGAAACCATCTTCAGTGCCTGAGGCCAAGTCACTCCAATCAAGCCATGACTATGGGAGAGAGAGAGAAAGAGAGAGAGAGAGAAAGAGAGAGAGAGAGAGGCACGAGAGGGAGAAGTGTAAAGTAGATAGTTGCTTCTCCTGTGTGCCCTAAACCAGGAATCAAACCCAGGATGTCCACATGCCAGGCCAACACTCTACCATTGAGCCAACCAGCTAGGGCCAACATTTCCTTTTTTAGAAGTTACTTTATCTAGAAAATCTACCATGATTCTGTTATGAACTGGCATACTTGTCTATCATGTGCTGGGAGCTCTGGAATCACAGAGAGATGTTTCTACTACCTGAGTCAATTCAGTGTAGTGC
This sequence comes from Saccopteryx bilineata, assembly GCF_036850765.1. NCBI lineage: Eukaryota > Metazoa > Chordata > Mammalia > Chiroptera > Emballonuridae > Saccopteryx > Saccopteryx bilineata. The sequence goes on from NC_089492.1 coordinate 115,409,210, forward strand.
GCAGGACAGTCTGCTCTCTGTAGGTGAATTTGAAAAATGTCTTGCAAGAAGTCTTAAGGAGCAAATTGGGAAATTAAGATAATTTTTTGCTGAAGTGCTTAATATCTAGTAATATGAATACTTAAAAAGTCTTTAAAATGTCAGCTGGGAAAGAAAGAATTGCATTTTCGAGAGTAAAACCTTGATTCACTAGAGCCCTCAAATAAGCAATTTGCACCTTTGGTTTTCTCTCAGAAAGGGGGAAATAATCACATCATAAGTTCATATTAAGTACTAGGCAAAAAATAAAAAATCAATATACTATATATTTTTTTATTTTTTTAAAATTTATTCATTTTAAAGAGGAGAGAGAGAGAAAGGGGGGAGGAGCAAGAAGCATCAACTCTCATATGTGCCTTGACCAGGCAAGCCCAGGGTTGCAGTCCGGGGACCTCAGCATTCCAGGTTGATTCTTTATCCACTGCGCCACCACAGCTCAGGCAATATACTATATTTTAAGAAATATCTTCTATACTCTCTACACTTCCATCTGGAGTCTTAGATGATTATTGGCATTTAATAGTAATCTTGAAATCTTGAAAGCACCTCAATGATCAAAAAGACTTGGCTTTGCTTAATGTGTATCTAAGAAGAAGAATAAATCTTAAGAATAACATGACTTGAAAAAATAAATTCTGAGTCTCGGGGACATGAAAAAGAGTGTGGTAGTTACAGGGGGAGTGGAGGGAAAGGGAGAAATGAGGGGGTGGGTAGAAGGGAGGGGCACAAAGAAATCCAGATAGAAGGTGACAGAAGACAATTTGACTTTGGGTGATGGGTGTGCAACCTAATCAAATGTCAAAATAACCTGGAGATGTTTTCTCTGAACCTATGTACCCTGATTGATCAATGTCACCTCATTAAAATTAATAAGAAAAAAAGAAAAAAGAAATTCTGAGTTGGGTCATCGACTCTAAGTTATTGAGAAAATGTATGTCTTACAAATATACATTTAAGGTAATTTCAAAAATTTAGTTAACATGCACCAAAGGCAAGGTCATCAAACAAATCTATTATGCATTGCCAGAACCAAAATCCACTGTGAAATAGTGTTGCCAAGAAGGGGAAATGCCCATGTTATTCCCCCAATAATTCATTTTTATAGCAAAAAAAGGGAGAAGCTATTATCTCCAAAGATGTTTATTGCAATGGTATATTAAATAACAAAACATTATAAACAACATAATACCCTAAAGTGGATCTGATTAAATTATTGAGCACATTCAATTACTTAAATATTATTTAGCTATTTAGTTACATAAATTGAAAACAATATATCAACAAAATGAAGGACATGGAGTATATAAAAAACTATATTTACATAGAATTATAATTATGTCAAACTTATGACATAATTATATGACAGGAACTCATTTACCTTGTGTATGTTTGGGATCATGGTGAAATTATTATTTTTTGGACAGTTTATTACTTTTACTTTTTCTGTTATTTTAAAAAGAACATTAAATACATAACTCCATTATTTGAGTATATTGATTTATTTAGAGTATGCCTCACTCCTATACACAATGGCTAACATTAATATGTGCTTTCTAAAGACATTTTGAGTAAAATGAATTCATACTCTTTGCAAAGTGGCTACAGTTTTCTTACGTAAATCACATCTATTTTAAGAAGAAGAAATCTTTCCCCACATTCCCCCAACTGCTTCAACTAAGCTTTCCCTGAGTTTGTATAATCAGAATAACCTTAAAAAAATAAATAAAAATGAGAAAAGGTGAACTTCTGAGCTGGTGGAGTTTTCTTAAGCTCTCATGGCTCTAATTGTTACATGCAAATTGTTCAATAAATAACGTTGGCCATAAAAAGAAAAGATATTAATTAAGGAAAGGATTTAGGCTGACTCAGTCTCATACATGAGACAAAAGGTTAAGTAAATGCCAAGGCCGCTGTGCTTCTTCAAACAATGAATATTAGTTTTAGAATCATTAATGTCTACTTAGAAAACAGAGTCATATTGGAGACTTTTATGCCAAAATAACCAAGGCCAGAGCTGTTTCTTTTCAATCCAAAGCAAAATTATTCTCTAACGGAGGGCTAAATGTATGCAATTAAGAGTGCTAGGTAAGACAACAGAGACTGGTGCTTTTGATATATAGCCAAATTGAGATCATGTTTTTCCTTGAATGTAGTAACTTGCATGGTTAATATGTATCAGTAAGATCTGGATCAACTTTGCTGAGGAAAAGCAGGACTGACTGATGGTGGGGAAGCCAGTCCACAGTGTGAAGTGGCTTCAGCAGAATCCCAAAAGCAAGCCAGTTAGGGACAGAAATGAAGACATGGCCAAGAGAGCCATTGGGCAATAGCCAGACATGCTTCCTCCAAAAACAATAAAAGGTATCTTCACAGCCAGATAGATACTTTGCAGACTCGTGTTATATTCCCCAACTGGTAGCGCTTCGGATACTTCCTGTATCACAACCTGGACATACTACAAGCTAAACTTTATTTTGCAGTCCTTTTTTTCACTAGAGTTATCCTTTAATCACTTTCTACTTTCCTGCCATATAGGCATTCTGCTTAAATGAAAGTGAGCAGGAAGGAGAGCTTTGGGTGCCCCTTGCATTTTGGCAGAATTTATAAATATAATTCATGTTTCATCTATTTTTATTTAGTTTTCCAGATATCTATGAGATTCCAATACCTCTGTTAAGGAAAAATAAGTCTTTTAACATTAATACTTCCAGACACAGACACAAATGATTCATATTAACATACCTGAGAAGGTAAAGTGTGATATTCAAATTCTAAAACTTAGAGGGGTTTTGTTGGTGGTAAATTATTTTATAACTATTTCTAATGTTCATTTGTATAAAAATAATATTTAATATGTAATTTAAAAGTCCCCTTAGGGTAAAAAAGGTGAACTGGAATATAGTCAATAATATTATGATAAATTTGTACAGTAACCAATAATTACTATAATTAGTGAAGTGATCACATTGTAAAGCATAAAAATGTTGAATCACTATATTGTACACTTGAAACTAGAATAACTAATATTATATACCATTGTACTTGTTAAAAATAAAAATAAAATGCTTAAAACAAAAGCCTCTAATATCCCACACCATGTAAAATATCTGTGATATTGAAAATAATTGGGGATCAACATAAGCCTTTTGCCTCAACTTCTACCTCCAGAATGCCTAAAACATGTATTTATTTATTTTTATTTTTTATTTTTTACAGTGACAGAGAGAGATTCAGAGAGAGGGATAGATAGCGACAGACAGACAGGAACAGAGAAAGATGAGAAGCATCAATCATTAGTTTTTCATTGCGACACCTTAGTTGTTCATTGATTGCTTTCTCATATGTGCTTTGACTGTGGGGCTGCAGCAGACGATGTAACCCCTTGCTCGAGCCAGAAACCTTGGTCCAAGTTGCTGAGCTTTTGTTCAAACCAGATGAGCCCACGCTCAAGCTGGCGACCTCAGATCTCAAACTTGGGTCCTTCCTCATCCCAGTCCAACACTCTATCCACTGTGCCACTGCCTGGTCAGGCCACATGCATTCATTTAAAAGACAATACAATCCATTTTATCTAATGCATTCATTTCTGTAATGTTTTTTGAAATCAGATTTTTATTTAGCTATTTATAAAAAATAAAGACCTGTATTTCCGGCATGATCCCATTAGTTATTAAAGTGGATCCTGACATATCCAGTTTTGAACTTGGAGGATTCCCCAAATGGGGCAAGAAATATGAATGGAAAGTGATGTGAGCCGATATAAAGGAGGGATACTTGGTGGGTGTCAGCTCCTTCACTCCTTGATAGAGCAAGTTCAGTAAGTAATTTTACCAGGTCCTGCCCTCATTTCTCCACTTTGAAAATTAGACATACAAACCATCTCCATTCTCACTTCACAGGGATATTTTATAAAACTAAAGAACAAATGGATAAAGATACAAAGCAACAATAAAAAAGTCGGTTGGTATAAATAAAATAATTTAATGTGAGATGGTTTAAACATATTTAAAGTATGATTAAAGTTTCAGAGAACTGTTAGTTTTTATTTTCTAAATAGCTAAGCATGAATTTAATAGACTTTATTTTTCTCATTATAGAGCCCTTACTGAATGTGTAACTCAATGACTGCAATATCAACTACAAGTAACATATATATAACCATTAGGTATATAATGCACACATATTTATTATATGTGTGCATTATATATGAAAATATGTATGCATTATGGATTTACAATGTATGTATATATATTTTAGATGTGTTTATATGTATGTGTGCTTATATGTACACACGTATGGAGAATTAAGTCCCATACTGTACATCTGTATGTATGTATGTATGTATGTGTACATGTATATGTGTGTATTCATTTTAGGCAGTGTAGGATTAAAGAGAATTTTTTCCTCTGAAAACTTCTCCAGAAGCAGCTGCCAAACCATGAAACTATGTCACAGCAAGGACAGCCTGACATTAAGGTCCTTTTTTAAAACTCTTCTAGGTTGAAATTCAGTACAAACTGTTCCTATGCCGAATTATCTTTGTAGAAAAGTACAGCAGTGAGGTAGACTGGGCCTCAGAGGCAGAGATGCTGGGAGCTTTGCACCTGACTGAAGGTCCCAAGCCCTCGATAAAGATGAGTAAAGACTGAAGTCTCCTGTTGGTCTTCCTCTATGCTGGAAGGGGTGAGAGGCTTTCTGTGGGTGACTCTATAAGCAGAAAAGTAATATATCAGGAATGGCTAAAGGGAGTGGCACAAAATGGCAAACAGAGAGTGGGGTGCAGAGAGGAAAATGTAAAAACAAAGATAGCGCATGTATAAATAGTGAACTAAACAATGAGAAGCACTGGAAGGTGACAGATGCAGAGGCAGAAACAAACAAACTAGGGACCCCAATTAAGGAGACAAATGGGATGAAGTATAAATATATAAAAGAGGTGGGAACTGAGCCAAAGTAGGAGACAGTAAAGTAGGGTGAGGAAGGGAAATACAGACAACAGGGAGGCTTAAGGTAAAGACAAATACATAAACAATAGCAACTGAGAGAGAGCGATCAGAACAAAGGGGATAGGGCTCTGAGAGCCTGGAGCGTAGGAGAGTCATTTAAAATAAAAAAGGGCACAAATATGTGAAAAGAAGAAAGAAAAAAATTAAACTAAAAGAATAAATAGTTCTATTTTTAAAACACAGGGGGAAATAATTGTATCAGAATTTTGCCAAGGAAGCACAAGTACACAGAAAAGGATGAAGGTGAGAAGAATAAAAGAATGCATATTATGTTTTTTTCCATTTAAGAGAAGAATCACTAACTGTAGATACACCCCTACCTAACCATTGGTTGAACAGTAGAGAAAGAATGGTCCAAGATAAGAATGAGAAATAAACAGGTAATTACCATATTGCTTGTGACCTGTGTTGAGAACCAAATGCAGTCATTTAATCCATTTGAGGGCTGTCCTACTCTGTATTTGGCTCTGTGCTGTATCCTATGCTGTGCTGATGGATTAACAGGGGTAGTCAACCTTTTTACACCTACCGCCCACTTTTGTATCTTCGTTAGTAGTAAAATTTTCTAACCGCCCACCAGTTCCACAGTAATGGTGATTTATAAAGTAAAGAATTAACTTTACTTTATAAAATGTATAAAGCAGAGTTACAGCAAGTTAAAGCATATAATAATAATTACTTACCAAGTACTTTATATCGGATTTTCCCTAAATTTGGCAGAATAAATCTTTATAAAACAACTTACTGTAATTAAATCTATCTTTTTATTTATACTTTGGTTGCTCTGCTACCGCCCACCATGAAAGCTGGAATGCCCACTAGTGGGCAGTAGGGACCAGGTTGACTACCACTGAATTACAGCATAAAGGCTAGAAAACATGTGTAGTCCATGTGTAATTAACTATGGCACACAATGATATATATGATAAGGAAGTAAAACTTCTGACACAATTCTAACTTGCCAATATGTTTCTTATCAACAAGCTTTATAATCAAAGCTGAGAGTAGGGTGGAGGGAGGATAAACCTTGGATTGGTGCTTATTTATGGGTTCCACTATTCTTTTTTTTTCTTTTAATGGGGTGACATAGATCAATAAGGGTATATAGGTTCAGAGAAAACATCTCCAGGTTATTTTGACATTTGATTATGTTGCACACCCATCACCCAAAGTCAAATTGTCTTCTGTCACCTTCTATCTGGATTTCTTTGTGCCCCTCCCCTCCACCCACCCCCTCACTTTCTCCCCCCCATTACCACCATATTCTTGTCCATGTCCCTGGGTCTCATTTTTATGTCCCACCTATGTAAGAAATCATACAGCTCTTAGTTTTTTTCTGATTAACTTATTTCACTCATTGTAATGTTATAAAACTCCATCCATGTTGTTGTAAATGATCCGATATCATCATTTCTTATGGCTGAATAGTATTCCATAGTATATATGTACCACATCTTCTTTATCCAATCAGCTATTGAAGGGCTTTTTGGTTGTTTCCATGTCTTGGCCACTGTGAACAATGCTGCAATGAACATGGGGCTGCATGCGTCTTTTCATACCAGTGTTTTTGAGTCTTGGGGGTATATACCCAGTAGAGGGATTGCAGGGTCATATGGTAGTTCTATTCTTTATTGAGGAACCACCATACTTTCTTCCATAGTGGTTGTACTACTTTACATTCCCACCAAGAGTGGATGAGGGTTCCTTTTTCTCCATAGCCTCTCCAACATTTGCTATTACCTGTCTTGTTAATAATAGCTAATCTAACAGGTGTGAGGTGGTATCTCATTGCAGTTTTGATTTGCATTTCTCCAATAACTAATGAAGATGAGCATCTTTTCATACATCTGTTGGCCATTTGTATATCTTCGTGGGAGGAGTGTCTGTTCATGTCCTCTTCCCATTTTTTTATTGGATTATTTGTTTGTTGTTTGAGCTTTATGAGTTCTTTGTATATTTTGGATATTAGGCCCTTATCTGAGCTGTTGTTTGAAAATATCATCTCCCATTTAGTTGGTTGTCTGTTTGTTTTGTTGTCAGTTTCTCTTGCTGAGCAAAAACTTCTTAGTCTGATGTAGTCCCATTCATTTATCTTTGCCTTCACTTTGCTTGCCTTTGGGGTCAAATTCATAAAGTGCTTTTTATAACCAAGGTCCATGAGTTTAGTATCTCTGTTTTATTTTATGTAATTTATTGTTTCAAGTTTTATACTTAGGTCTTTGATTCATTTTGAATTAATTTTAGTACAAGGGGACAAACTGTAGTCGAGTTTCATTCTTTTAGATGTGGCTTTCCAGTTTTCCCAGCACCATTTGTTGAAGAGGCTTTCTTTTCTCCATTATTTGTTGTTGGTCCTTTTATAAAAAATTATTTGACCATATATATGTGGTTTTATTTCTGGGCTTTCTATTCTGTTCCATTGGTCTGAGTGTCTATTTTTCTGCCAATACCATGCTGTTTTGATTGTCGTGACCCTATAATATAGTTTGAAGTCAGGTATTGTAATGCCCCCAGCTTCATTCTTTTTCCTTAGGATTGCTTTGGCTATTTGGGTTTTTTTATAGTTCCATATAAACCTGATGGTTTTTTGTTCCATTTCTATAGAAAAAGACATTGGAATTTTGATGTGAATTGCATTGAATTTGTATATTGCTTTGGGTAATATAGTCATTTGACTATACTTATTCTTTCTATCCAAGAACAAGGAATATTTTTCCATTTCATTGTATCTTTTTTGATTTCCCTTAACAATGCTTTGTAGTTTTCATTATATAGGTCCTTTACATTCTTTGTTATGTTTATTCCTAGGTATTTTATTTTTTTGTTGCAATCATGCAGGGGATTATTTTTTTGAGTTTGTTTTCTGATGTTTCATTGTTGGTGTATAGGAAGGCAATGGACTTTTGTATATTAATTTTGTATCCTGCAACCTTACTGTATTGGTTTATTGTTTCTATTAGTCCTTTTGTGGAGTCTTTGGGGTTTTTGATGTACAGTATAAGATTATATCATCTTCAAAAAGTAAAACCTTTATTTCTTCTTTCCCAATTTGAATGTCTTTTATTTATTTCTTTTGTCTGATTGCTCTGGCTAGCACTTCCAGCACTATGTTGAATAAGAGTGAAGAGAGTGGACAACCTTGTCTTGTTCCTGATTTTAGGGGAAAAGTCCTCAGTTTTATGTCATTTATTATGATGTTAGCTGATGATTTATCATAAATGGCCTCTATTATGTTGAGATATTTTCCTTCTATACCCATTTTGTTGAGTGTTTTAAACAAAAAATGGTGTATTTTATCGAATGCTCTTTCTGCATCTATTGATAGGATCATATGGTTTTTGTTCTTTGCTTTGTTGATATGGTGTATTACATTAACTGTTTTACTTATGTTGAACCATCTTTGTGATTCTGGGGTGAATCCCACTTGATCATGATGAATTATTTTTTTAATGTATTGTTGTGTTTGATTTGCTAGTATTTTGTTTAGTATTTTAGCATCTGTATTCATTAGAGATATTGGTCTGTAGTTTTCTTTCTTTATGTTCTCCTTGCCAGGTTTTGGTATGAAGGTTATGTTGGCCTCATAAAATGTATTTGAAAGTATTGCTTCTTCTTCAATTGTTTTAAAGACTTTAATAGAATAGGAACCAAGTCTTCTTTGAATGTTTGATAGAATTCACTAGTATAGCCATCTGGCCCTGGACTTTTAGTTTTGGGAAGGTTTTAGATAGTTGTGTCTATTTCCTCCCTGCTTATGGGCCGGTTTAGGCTTTCTGCTTCTTCATGTCTCAGTCTAGGAAGATAGTATTGTTCTAGGAATTTATCCATTTCTTCTAGATTGTTAAATTTGGTGGCATAGTTTTTCATAGTATTCTACAATAATTCTTTGTATGTCTATGATATCTGTGGTGATTTCTCCTCTTTCATTTTGGATTTTGTTTATATGAGTCTTTCTCTTTTTTCCTTAGTGAGTCTTTCCAGGGGTTTGTCAATTTTGTTGATCTTTTCAAAGAACCAGCTCCTTGTTTTATTAATTTTTTCTATAGTTTTTCTGTTCTCTATTTTGTTTATTTCTGCTCTGATTTTTATTATTTACTTTATTCTGCTGGTTTTGGGTTGCCTTTGTTCTTCCTTTTCTAGTTTCTTAAGATGTGAAGTTAAGTGGTTTACTTAGGCCAGCAGTTCTCAACCTGTGGGTCGCGACCCCAGTGGGGGTCGAATGACCAAAACACAGGGGTTGCCTAAAGCCATTGGAAAATACATATGTATTATACAATACATTTTTAAATAAAATATGTATTTCCGATGGCTTTAGGCAACCCCTGTGTTTTGGTCGTTTGACCCCCGCCGGGGTTGTGACCCACAGGTTGAGAACTGCTGACTTAGGCTCTCTCTTGTTTGTTCAAATAGGCCTGTAGTGATATAAACTTCCCTCTTACTACTGCTTTTGCTTCATCCCAGAAATTCTGATATGTTGTATTGTTATCTTCATTTTTCTGTATGTATCTTTTGATCTCTACTTTTTTTTTCCTTTTTGACCACTCATTTTATAAAACTATGTTGTTTAGTTTCCACATTATTGTGGGTTTGTTTATTTCATTTTTGCAGTTGAATTCTCATTTCAAGGCTTTATGATCAGAGAATATGCTTGGTATAATTTCAATCTTTCTGAATTTGTTGATGTTATTTTTGTGGCCCAACATATGGTCAATTCTTGATAATGTTTCATGTACACTAGAGAAAAATGTATACTCTGGCACTTTGGGATGAAATGTCCTGTAGATGTCTATCATATCCAATTGTTCTAGTGTTTCATTTAAGGCCAATATTTCTTTATTGATTTTCTGTTTGGATGAATGATCTAGAGCAGTCAGCAGTGTATTGAGGTCCCCAAGTATGATTGTATTTTTGTCAGTTTTTGTTTTTTGGTCAGTCAGTAGCTGTCATATATTTTGGTGCTCCTTGGTTTGGTGCATATACATTAAGAAGTGTTATGTCTTCTTGGTTCAATGTCCCCTTTATCTTTATAAAATGACCTTTTTTTGTCTCTGATTACCTTTGCTGTCTTGTAGTCAGTGTTGTTAGATATGAGTATTGCTACACCTGCTTTTTTTTGAATGTTATTTGCTTGAAGTATTGTTTTCCAACCTTTCACTTTGAATTTGTTTTTATTCTTATAGCTTAGATGTGTTTCTTGTAGGCAGCATAAAGTTGAATTTTCTTTTTTAATTCATTCTGCTACTCTGTGTCTTTTTATTAGTGAGTTCAATCCATTTATGTTTAGTGTAATTATTGACACTTGAGGGTTTCCTACTGCCATTTTATATATTTCTTTGTGATAGTTTTGTATCCTGTTTGCTTCTTCTCTTTTGTTTTTCTATCATTTGTATTTGTTTGGTTGTAATCCATACTTCTTTCCTCTGTTACTTCTTTTTTCAAGCCATGTGCTTCTGTGGTGGTTTTTTCAGGAGTGGTTACCATTAAGTAATATAAAGGATACATATCATGTTTATTGTAGTACATTATCTCATGAGTGCTTCTGTACTCCATCCTCCTTTGCTACTGTTAATCTTTGTCCTCTCCCCTTTTTTGTTTTTGTTGTCACAGTTTAAATTTGGTTTTATTGTGTTCTTGGTGGAGCTTTTACTTGTAGTTTTGTTTTGTTTTGTTCTTTATATCTAGTCAAAAAAAACCCTTTAGTATTTTCTGAAGTGGGGGTTTTCTGATGATAAATTCCATCATTTTTTCTGTATCTGTGAATGTTTTTATTTCTCCTTTGTATTTGAAGGATAGCTTTGATGGGTATAGTATTCTTGGCTGGAAGTTTCTCTCTTTCAGAAATTTAAATATTGGGGTCCATGCTCTTCTAGCTTGTAGTTTCTGCTGAGAAATCTGATGATAATCTAATGGGCCTTCCTTTATATGTTGTATTTTCCTTTTCCCTGGTTGCCTTAAGAATTTTTTCTTTGTCATTGGTTTGTGCCATTTTCATTATGATTTGCCTTGGAGTAGGTTTGTTAGCATTAAGATAACTTGGTGTTCTGTTTGCTTCTTGAATTCGAGGCTTTAGTTCTTTCCACAGGCTTAGGAACTTCTTGTCTATTATTTGTTTGAATATGTTCTCCATTCCATTTTCTCTCTCTTCTCCTTCTGATATACCCATTATTCTATGTTGCTCTTTCTAATGGAGTCAGACAATTCCTGTAGGGGTGTCTTATTTTTTTAAATTCATGAGTCTCTCTCCTCTTCTTTCTGTAGTGTCTCTAGTTGCCTGTCTTCTATATCATTAATTCTCTCTTCTATCTGCCCTATTCAATTAACTAAGCTTGTTACCTAGTTTTTCAGTTCATGAGTTGAGTTTTTCATCTCTGTTTGATTTGTTTTCATAGTTTCAATTTCCTTGGTGATGTATTCTTTCTGTTCATTGAATTGTTTTTTGAGTTTCCTAAGTTGCCTTTCTGTACTTTCTTGTATATCCCTGAGTACTTTTTAGTACTTCATTTTTAAATTCTCTGTCATTTAACTCCAAGGTTTCCAAGCTATTGAAGTTTTTTTTCTATAGATTTTCCTCATCCATCTGAGCTACATCTCTGTCTTTTTTATCCATGATATTCTATTTCTTTTTCCTTAATGGTATTTGAGAGTGGTATTGTTAATAACACTGATAAGAGTTGATATAAAAAAATTTTGATAAAATATAGTGAAAAACAAAAAATTCTACTGTGCTAAGTGGAACAAAAACTACAAAAAACTGAGGCCCTGAGTTGGGCGGAAGGGACAAAGAGGCAGAAAATGAAGTAAGAACCCACAAAATGCTACAAGGAAAAAATGTGGATTAAGAATAAAGTTATTTGTTTCTAAATGATGGTCTAATGAGAGAAATAGTGAAAGAGAAAAGAAGAAAAAAGGAAAAGAGAAAAAAGAAAAAATACAGAGAAAAATGAAAATTCTATTGTATTAAGTGGAACAAAAAGTACATAGAATGGAGAGCCGGAGTTGGGGGAAATGCTAATGAGGAGAAAAATGAAGTAAAAAGCTCACAAAATGTCACAAAAAGAAAAAATTTTAATCCAGAATAAAATAATTTGTTTGTGAGTGAGGATCAAATGAGAGAAAAAGTGAAAGAGAAAAGAAGAAACAAAAAGAGAGAGAGAAAAAAAGAGAAAGGAAAAAAAAGAAAGAAAAAAAAAAGAAAATGTAACACCTATGGGTAATAAAGTTCAAAATGAAAAGAAGATAATAAAAAGGGAAGAGGATAAAATGTCCAAGGTGGAAGAAAAAAAATGAAAAAGTGAAAGAGAAAGAAAATGAAAAAAAGTTATAAAGACTGCATTTTTTCTGGTTTTGAAAGGTTATCTTCTTCGTTTTTCTTTCTTCTCTCTCATTTTGGCCAGTGGAGCTGTACCCCATGTTCTGCCCCTGTGGCACTCAGGCAAAGATTTGCAGTTGATGTGTCACTATGGTGATGACATAAACTAGGCCTCCGTGCTGTTGGTAGGCAGGGCTTGTTAGCGTTTGCAGGCTCTGACAATGGGAGAGTCCATTTTCCCTGAGCCTCTCCCCAAATTTCTCCTTCCTGAACCAGCAGCCTGGGGACCCAGCTGCAAATTTGCCCCAGTCACTGCCTGGAGAGCAAGAGGCTGAAAGAGCTGCCAAATATCCCCTCTATCTCTGCTCAAAGCAGGGTTCTGGGTAAGGCTTTGCCAGCCAGAGCCACCAGCATAATCAGGTAGAGCTGGGAGTTAATTACCTTTCAGGTGTCTTTCTATTAGCCTCCAGGCGTGTCTAGTATGCCTCAGCGCTCCGTGGGTCTACTCTCCCCAGGCTTTTTGCACTTTATAACCTGTATCAGCTGGCAGGAAGATTCCCAGTCACTGTCTGCAGAGCAAGAAGCCCTAAAATCTGATAAGTCCCTCCTCCAGGTTCGTTCAAAGCACAGCCCTGAGTATAATAGCTTTACCAACCAGAGCCACCAGCTTAGGCAGGCAGGGGTGTGAGCTGACTTCTGGTCAGGCTCATTCCTAAGGTTCTCCGGGTATGTCTAGTTAAAATTTGCCTCAGCACTCTGTGGGTCTCTGTAGGTCTGCTCTCTGCAGGCTTCTCCCTTGTTGGGAAGACTACAGCTCAGCCCACCCAACTTCCAGAGTGTTCTCTGAGGTCTGTTCCATGGGACTGTACTTTTTTGCTTAAGTTGCAGCCCTGGGAAAGAAGGCTTTGTCAGCCAGAACCATCAGCGTAAGCCACTGGGCGGGGCAGTGTGCAGACTGTGGGTCAGGCTTCTTTCAGTGTTCTGTGGGTCTGCTCTCCAGAGGCTATCTGCATGTCCTTCACCCTACCACTTCCAAAGTTCTCCTTTGTGGGTGTTTGCTTTGTTAGCCTGTCTGGCTGGCGGAGACGCCCCACCCAGACAGGTCTGGGTGTAGGGAAGCCGGCTCTGGGTACTTCCCGCATGCTGTTGTTTGGGGAGCCGGGATTATACAGAAACTCTGGCCATAACACATGCAGGGAGCCACTGCTGACAGTCTCCGACCCAGGCCCTCCGTCTGGGAATGCAGGCGCCCATGCCTGAAGCACCAGGTGGATCCACTAGCACATTTCCCGCACCCGCTGACTGGGAGAACGGGAGTAAACAAAGCCCAAAGCCACACTGGTATGAATCTCCACAAGCAAACCCCTCCCCCACCTCTGCCGCGGTTTGCTGCTGGCGTTAGCTCTGTGATGGCGAAATCAAGCAGAGCCATGGGCACACTCTATCCTTGGCTTGAAGGTCTCTGCTCTAGCCAGCTTCTTCTCTCTTCCCTCGCCCACCCTTCCTCTCAGTTGTAAGTGAAAGCAGCCCTTTCTCAGATCAGTGAGGAAAGTGTAATACTCCGTTCTCCATCTTTATTCCTTCAGAGTGGATTATATATTCAGCCACCTTTTCACCCAATCATACTTTTGTTTGATGTATGTATATTTCAGATGCTCCTGGGATTGTTTTTCTGTCTCTAGTTGTTGAACTTGTTGAAATTTCAGAGAGGTATTAGGAGCACTCCTCACGGCGCCATTTCTCTCGAGTTCCACTATACTTGAGATCCCATTCCAATGACCACAGTTAACTAAGTTTGGGATTTCAATAGAAGCTTGCTGGTGGAAAAGTCTTTTTGCTGATAACAGATTAGGTAAACAAGAACCAGGCTTGAATTTTGATAATAGTGTCAATGTATAAAGTAATAAAATGATACCAAAGAATTTTATTGTTGTTGGCTATTTCTGTAAGTCTCATAGTAATTTGTGTAATTAATGTATCTGTATTTGTGGTTAAAAATAAGCCAGAACTAATAAGAGATCATAAGGTTGTGTTTTATAAGCTGCTTTTACCCACAAGCCTTGGGAGTTTTGAGGTGTTTTAGCTATTTGATGATGTAATCATTATCCTCTTCAGGCTTCAACTCACAAATATTGATTTTATTTCTGGTTTCTTACCAAGTTTGAAAATTATCTTGCTCTTAACCATTATCAATTAGAAGAAAGCAGCAAACTGTTTCTATTAATTTTTTTCTCCTTATTATACAAAATTCCTAGTTTATCCCTGGTACTTGCCTAAGGAAGGCAAAATCAAGTAATGAAAAGTTGAGAAAGTTAAGAACAATCAGTATACTGATTCATTATCGAAGAGCAATCCTATTCTAAAACAAAAACAATATGCATTGCAGTGTATAAAAATGCCACTCTTCAGTTTTTCAAGTGGTTTTCAAAATGTATGACCAAGAAGTGTTTTTTAGACCCTTCTTTTCTCTTCTTCCTACTCATTTCCACTCTGTACAAATCCACATGTCATTCTATTTCAAAAAACTTAAGCAGCTACTTGGCAAAGACAGATTTGGTTTTCCCCCAAATGCCCATATGTCCATGTCATGCAGCTACAAATGTTACTGGAAGAAGATATGTAATGCATTAAATGCCTGGACATTGTAAGCATGTCGATTTGTGCTTTTGATGGCATCATTATTTAACTGGTTACTCCTCTAGCTCATGCTTAATTTTTTGACCTTGTCTTTAGTGAAATTCACAAGTGTTACATCCTTTCATTTACCGAAAAGCTACCATATTTATAATTAAGAAACAGAGAAGTATCAGGATGAGGCAACTATTTCCAGTTACCTCATGTTTCTCTCAGGCAGGGGCTGAGTTCATAAAGGAGAAGCCAGATTTTTAACCAAGGGGGTCTCTATCCTACAGACTAATGAAATACACATTTCACTCATTAATTCATTAGCGAGATGAGAAGTACAGTCCCAGCCTTCAAGAACTCATAGTCTCCTGGGAGAGACAGAGATATTGAAAACCCTGCTCAGCGATACTCCCTGCTGCAGAGGCATTCAGCATTCGCGGTGCACTCTGGGAGAGTCAAGCCAGGGCAACAGGAAGAGGAGCCTTCAACATGTTCTCAGTAAATATGCAAATTTCTCTCAAAATGTGTGGCAGTGGCAGTGGAGGACAAGTTGATGTCATTATATTCTTTTCAGAGGGAAAAAAAAAAACCCTGAGACTCAGAAAAAAACTAGAAATAAACTTTTCCATAGCCATCATACAGAGCTGAGATTAGAACCGTTTCTGAAGGCACAGTGACTCAGCCTAACAAAATAGATGTGCTGTTCCAGCAATGCTTGGCAGACAGCCCTCCTTGCCATGAGTAGAAAAGATGCTACATTTTGTTTCATATTCAAAATATGTTATATAACCCAGTTGGAATTCACTGAAACTATGTTCTCACTTCATTCCAGACCCTTAAGGGACAATTGGAAGTGAATTGTGGGCAATGAACCACCTGTTTTTCTGTTTGGCTCTTCTTTTCCAAAGTCAGCTCTTTCCTTGCCTTCCCTTCTTGTGTTAAGGTGGCTGCCACTCCCCTGTTATGCAAAAGCAGAGGGTCAGAATCAACTGTGGAACTCTCCTTCCCCTCCCACTCTATTCTAAGGTTTAGTCATCTTTGAGTGTCACACATCCAGAAACACATTCACCTTTTCTATCTCCTGTCCCACTATTTGTATCATGATGCTCTGACTCTGTCATCAATTATCCACTTCAATGTGAACATCTTAAAGTTTCTCTCCTGCCTAAAAAAAGAAAGAAAAAAAAATTAGTCCACCCCACCAGATTACCACGTACACGCTCACTGGTCCCCTTCTTGATTGCTAACCTAAGACAAATCACTTCCTCACTGTTGTTTATATTCACCTGGAGTTCCCACACGCTTTCTGCCCAAGCCACTGGCCTTTTCAAGATTACTGTACATGTTTCCAAATCCGTCCTTTCAACAAGGCTCAACCTCAGTCTCTCAAAATCTCTCTTGTTTGCTCCAGCTAATCACCTTTTCCTTCTACTCTGAACCTCAAAGACCATACAAACCATACCCCTAATTTGACCCTCACCTTTTTAGGCTGGTTGGTAGGGAAATGCTGTCACTTCACACCTATGTTTTAAATCTTCCCAAGTCCTCATTAAAGGTCTAATATTTGTTAAGAAATACCTTACTTATATTATTGTAATAAAATCTTGCAAAAATCTCATGAGTCAGTATCTCATTTTCAAATAAAAATACCAAGGTCCAGGGAAGATAAGTTGCTGAAGGTTGCAGAGCCTCACAGCTAGTGAGCTTTCCCTTCCGAAAGGAGCCCAGAGGGCAGGTCCTCATGGTCTCCACTGTGATGTGATACCATAAACACTTAAATGAAAACAACTATGCTTAGGACCTCTTTAGAATGACCACACATCATGCAAATTC